>NC_133332.1:315164737-315189262 GCF_042186555.1 Aquarana catesbeiana | reverse complement strand
AAAAAAAGAAAAGAAAGAAAGAAAGAAAAGAAAGAAAGAAAGAAAGAAGAAAGAAAGAAAGAAAGAAAGAAAGAAAGAAAAAAAAGAAAGAAAGAAAGAAAGAAAGAAAGAAAAGAAAGAAAGAAAGAAAGAAAGAAAGAAAGAAAGAAAGAAAGAAAGAAAGAAAGAAAGAAAGAAAGAAAGAAAGAAAGAAAGAAAGAAAGAAAGAAAGAAAGAAAGAAAGAAAGAAAGAAAAGAAAAGAAAAGAGTGGAAGGAAAAAATAAGACAGAGAAGAAGGGTGGTAAGTAAGAAAGGAAAGACAGAGAGGAAAGCGAAGTGAAGATTTTGGTGAATACGATGAAACATACAAATATAGTACTAGAAATACATTTATTCCAAATATTAAATAGCAGGAGTTTTTAGGGGGGAAGTGGTCACAATGCCCTGGAATGAGTTGTGAGAATGGGGGAGGGGGGGTTGTGGCAGACGGATTATAATTAGAAGTCCTTGTAGAAGATTATTGGTGTTTATTATTGTAAGAAGAAGGGGGGAGTGATGGCTCATCACAGTGAGGGTATACTGGCATTCATAAACATACATGCCAACCTCTGGGACCCTTTACTAAATACCAATGTAAGGAGACATATAAGACCTAAATATAATTTACAGTGGTTCCTCTGGGGTGAAAAAGTTGGTAAAGACCGGTCTAAATTAAAAAAATGGCCAAAAATGGCTTTGAATTGATTTACCAGCTATAATTTTTATGTATATCAGCCACCTAATGTTCCTAGATCATCAGTCAGCAAGGGTTACATTTTGTGTCCACAATTCATGTGTCATCCCGGCACTCACAGCTGTACTCCGTAAGGAGAAGAATATACAACAAGAGCAAGTGGGACCCCATGACTAGGCTGTCAAAAACAGCTGCGGCAAAAGCCGTGATCACAGTCAAACAATGATGATCATCTATCTAATCATCAATGACCTTTCTTTAATATCTCATAAACTTTATTTATTATCTCGCCATTACCTCCCTCTGCCTCATTGGATTTTTGGATTTCGGTTCTTTATTGTATTTTTCAGGCTGAAAACCCTCTGCTCTTCAAAGGAGTCAGTCCTCGCCCATCTGACATTTTAGATGTTGGAGCGTTAAATCACTAAATTGCATCTTATGGCTCTCAAGAAGTTTCACAACATTAGTACTTATGTTACCCCCACACTTTTACTTAGAAGTTCTGCCAAGTGACGTAGGTCCTGATACTATGTAGGCACCATCAAATGGGAGGTCAATCAGCTACAGCTGAAGAAACCCCTAGGGTTCCTTGGTACCCTCATTGAGAATGGCTGGGTTAAAGTATTTGTATACTCTCAAGGAGCCCCTAGCAACCTCTGAAGGAGCCCTCATTGAGAATGGCTGGGTAAAGTATTTATATATTCTCAAGGAACCCCTAGCAACCTCTTGAGAAACCCTAGGGTTCCATGGAAAATGAACCCCTACCAACCTCTGGAGGAACCCTGTGGCTCCAAAGAACCCCAGTTGAGAATGGCTTATCCATGCTTTAGAACTCACATATACTTTAGTTATAGGGTGTTGCATACCCCCCAAAAAATGCAATTTAGGGCTCACTACTTCACACCTCCAGTGTTATCACAGGAAAACATTTACATAGGGAAGCCTCTTTTTAATCAGTATCTCTAGGCCAATGCCTTGGGGCCCCGCTGTAACACCAGGGGCCATCAGGAAGCCATAGCCCAAGGTCAAACCCAATTACACCATACCACAGCATTAGTGACCCTAGAGAAGGCCAACTACTCATTTCCAACATGCAGCCATTCATACAGTCTATATTCCAGGCATAGCCTGAACCTCTAACTTTAGAGGAGACTCAATCCAACATAGTTTGTTGCCTAAAACATTTACTTAACCTTAAAGCTTGCTTTTACATCTTCAGGACCTTCACTTCAAGGTTTAACAAATTACTTTCTTGCCATATTTCCCACAGTACAGTTAAAAACAAGCTTTTGGGGACCACCTGACACTTACTGCTGAAAGCCCAGACCTTTTCCCTTTCCAGTATCAGGATTCCAGTTCTCCTAGCAGGGCTTTCCAAGGGAGAGAATCCCGATTCCTCCCCAGAAGGAAGCTGGGTTCTTGGCCAAACACATAACTCCAATGGAAAGGTTGCTCTCCCCAGAAAATATGAGTCTGCCCCCCCTGGGTTCCCTTCATCAGGTCAACTCCTTCCACTACCACAATTTATACCTTCCCATCTAAGAGGGTTTGAGTGGCATTGCCAACTGCTATCAACTACAGGGTGGGTCCTACACTAAAGGGTCCTTACAAGCAGAACAAGATAGTGCAAAGGAATATAATTAACACTTTGATTGCCAATGACGTTGCCTATATGCCATGGCAATCAAGGTGTAAAAACAAACTTGTAAGCTTGTTTTAGTATTTATCAGCAGCCTCTGGGCTTTGTGATAGAGGTGGTCTGGAAGGCTATAAAGACTGTCAGAGGAGTCCCCTTGTGTTATCGGGAGGTGACCTTCTGAGATATCAGAAGGTCCCCCTTTGTGATAGCAGTAGGTTTCCCTTTGAGATAGCAGGAGTTGCCCCCTTGTCATATCAGGAGTTGCCCCCTTGTCATATCAGGAGTTGCCTCCTTGTCATATCAGGAGTTGCCTCCTTGTCATATCTGGAGGTGCCGCCTTGAGAAATCAGAAGGCTCTCCTTTGTGATGTCAGGAGGTGCTACCTTGTCATATCAGAAGTCCCTCCTTTTGATAGCAGAAGGGGTCCCTTTTTAATTTCAGGAGGCGCCCCCTTGGAATATTAGGAGGTGACCCCCTGAGATTGCAGGAGATGCCCCTTTTCATATCAGGATTTACCCCCTTGTGATATCAGGAGGTGTCTTCTTGAAATATCAGAAGGTTCTCCTTTGTGATGTCAGGAGGTGCCTCCTTGGAATATCTCAAAGGCCCCCTTTGTGAAAGCTAAAAGGTGTCCCCTTCTGATTTCAGGAGTCAGGAGAAATCAGGAGGTGCCTCACTGGAATATCAGGAGGTGCCTCACTGGAATATCAGGAGGTGCCTCCTTGGAATATCAGGAGGTGCCTCCTTGTCATATCTGGAGGTGCCGCCTTGAGAAATCAGAAGGCTCTCCTTTGTGATGTCAGGAGGTGTTACCTTGTCATATCAGAAGTCCCTCCTTTTGATAGCAGAAGGGGTCCCTTTTTAATTTCAGGAGGTGCCCCCTTGGGATATTAGGAGGTGACCCCCTGAGATTGCAGGAGATGCCCCTTTTCATATCAGGATTTACCCCCTTGTGATATCAGGAGGTGCCTTCTTGAAATATCAGAAGGTTATCCTTTGTGATGTCAGGAGGTGCCTCCTTGGAATATCACAAAGGCCCCCTTTGTGAAAGCTAAAAGGTGTCCCCTTCTGATTTCAGGAGTCAGGAGAAATCAGGAGGTGTCTCATTGGAATAGCAGGAGGTGCCTCACTGGAATATCAGGAGGTGCCTCACTGGAATATCAGGAGGTGCCTCACTGGAATATCAGGAGGTGCCTCCTTGGAATATCAGGAGGTGCCTCCTTGGAATATCAGGCGGTGCCTCCTTGGAATATCAGGCGGTGCCTCCGTGGAATATCAGGAGGTGCCTCCATGGAATATCAGGAGGTGCTTCCTTGGATTATCAAGAGGTACCGTCTTGGAATATCAAGAAGGCCCCTTTTGTGATAGCAGAAGGTACTCCATTCTGATTTCAGGAGATGCCCTCTTGGGAAATCAGGAGGTGCCTCCTTGGAATATCAGGGGGTGCCTCCTTGGAATATCAGGAGGTGCCTCCTTGGAATATCAGGAGGTGCCTCCTTGGAATATCAGGAGGTGCCTCCTTGGAATATCAGGAGGTGCCTCCTTGGAATATCAGGAGGTGCCTCCTTGGAATATCAGGAGGTGCCTCCTTGGAATATCAGGAGGTGCCTCCTTGGAATATCAGGAGGTGCCTCCTTGGAATATCAGGAGGTGCCTCCTTGGAATATCAGGAGGTGCCTCCATGGAATATCAGGAGGTGCCTCCTTGGAATATCAGGAGGTGCCTCCTTGGAATATCAGGAGGTGCCTCCTTGGAACATCAGGAGGTGCCTCCTTGGAATATCACAAGGGCCCTCTTGTGATAGCAGAAGGTGCCCCCTTGTGACATCAGGAGGTACCTCCCTGGGCCATCCGGAGGTGCCCCCTTTTGATAGTACTTTAGTTAAATGAAAAAAAAAAATTAAAAAGGGTTCAGAAAGGTACATACACATACAACTGCAAGTGAAGGGTGCGCACACATATGTAAATTGTGATACACATATTAGGTGTTGCTGCACCTCCAGAGTGTGAGGAATCATTCTGGGGCCATTATTTATCTTTAAACGAATGAGCCGATAAAGACTATGAAAGCATCAGCTATAGACAATTTTTTCAATGTTTTTCGGGTCCGCACAAAAAACTTAAAGCTTTACATGTTGAGTATCTACCTTTTAAAAGTTTAAAAAAATGGTATTGTCTTTGTGGGCACTAAAATCCATATGATATATTATATATATATATACAATTTTTACAGAAAATATAAAAATGTACAAATTATTGTGCAAATATCACAACATAAAAATGTCTACCTGTCATCTATTTCTTCTGCATGCTCTCTACATTACGACAATATATAACGTTTTTTGGGGGGTTTACGTTATTATTTACTCCAAGAATGTGCTTTTTATTCAGTGCGATAAAAATGATTGGTCCAGCAGTTTCATTTCTTGCTGATTGTCAGCCGGTGTCCCTGACTTGGTTACATAATAACAAAGTTTCCCAATTTTTAAGATATTCCCCTATTGTGAAATGAATTATGTTTTGTTTTTTTTTGCCCATTCACAATTTTTCATTTTTTTTTTTTTCATTCGCAATCAGCAAAACAACCCAAAAATATGTTTAAAGCAAAAGTTTAATCTGCATAAATTCCGTCTTCCCCTCATCATCATGATAATGACATTTTTTAAAAATAAATATAAAGTAATACCTTATTTTGCATCCAGTGATGTCATCACTGGGACCCTGAGCTTCTCTATGCAATGCAGGCAGATCACGACCAGGGGGGGGGGGGGGGGGGAGAGTGCTGTACATAGAGTGTCTTGAAAAAGTATTCATACCCCTTAAAATTTCCCACATTTTCTCATGTTACAACCAAAAAGGTAAATGTGTTTTATTGGGATTTTATGTGATAGACCAACACAAAGTGTCACATAATTGTGAAGTGGAAGGAAAATGATAAATGATACAAATAAATATGTGAAAAGTGTGGGGGGGGGGGGCATTTGTATTCAGCCCCCTTTACTCTGATACCCCTAACTAAAATCTAGAGGAACCAATTGCCTTCAGAAGTCACCTAATTAGTAAATAAAGTCCACCTGTGTGTAATGTAATCTCAGTATAAATACAGCTGTTCTGTGAAGCCCTCAGAGGTTTGTTAGAGAACCTTAGTGAACAAACAGCATCATGAAGGCCAAGGAACACACCAGACAGGTCAGGGATAAAGTTGTGGAGAAGTATAAAGCAGGGTTAGGTTATAAAAAAAAAAATCTGCCAAGCTTTGAACATCTCACGGAGCTCTGTTCAATCCATCATCGGAAAATGGAAAGAGTATGGCACAACTGCAAACCTACCAAGACATGGCCGTCCACCTAAACTGACCGGCCGGGCAAGGAGAGCATTCATCAGAGAAGAGCCAAGAGGTCCATGGTAACTCTGGAGGAGCTGCAGAGATCCACAGCTCAGGTGGGAGAATCTGTCCACAGGACAACTATTAGTCGTGTTCTCCACAAATCTGCCCTTTATGGAAGAGTGAGAAGAAGAAAGACATTGGTGAAAGAAAGTCATAAGAAGTCCTGTTTGTAGTTTGTGAGAAGCCATGTGGAGGACACAGCAAACATGTGGAAGAAGGTGATCTGGTCAGAGGAGACCAAAATTCAACTTTTGGGGCTAAAAGCAAAACGCTATGTGTGGGGGGAAAACTAACACTGCACATCACCCTGAACACACCATCCCCACCGTGAAACATGGTGGTGGTAGCATCATGTGGTGGGATGCTTTTCTTCAGCAGGGACAGGGAAGCTGGTCAGAGTTGATGGGAAGATGGATGGAGACCAATACAGGGCAATCTTAGAAGAAAACCTGTTAGAGTCTACAAAAGACTTGAGACTGGGGAGGAGGATCACCTTCCAGCAGGACAACGACCCGAAACATCCAGCCAGAGCTACAATGGAATGGTTTAGATCAAAGCATATTCATGTGTTAGAATGGCCCAGTCACAGTCCAGACCTAAATCACATTGAGAATCTGTGGCAAGACTTGAAAATTGCTGATCACAGACGCTCTCCATCCAATCTGACAGAGCTTGAGATATTTTACAAAGAAGAATGAGCAGAAATGTCCTCTCTAGATGTGCAAAGCTGGTAGAGACATCCCCAAAAAGACTTGTAGAGAAAGGGGGTTCTACAAAGTATTGACTCCGGGGGGCGCCATACAAATGTACCCCCCACACTTTTCACATATTTATTTGTATCATTTATCATTTTCCTTCCACTTCACAATTATGTGACACTTTGTGTTGGTCCATCACATAAAATCCCAATAAAATACATTTACATTTTGGTTGTAACATGATAAATGTGGGGGGGATTTCAAGGGGTATGAATACTTTTTTAAGGCACTGTACAGCTTACCCACAGAGAGGTACTGGTAAGGTAGGTACAACAATTCAGAGGTTAAAGGCCAACTGAACCTTCAGTTTAAATCCGCTAAATACATTTAAGGTGCAGCAAAATAAATAAATAAAATTAAATTAAAAATAAATCTATTTTTCTAAAGCAACCACAGCTTGAATATAAAAGCCTGCCCCCCCCCCCAGCATGCTGCAGGGATCAACATTCAGCAGGGTTTGTTCTCTCGGGAAAGCAGTCACAACCTGGGTAGATAAAATAAGCCTGTCCCCCACCAGCATGATGCTGCAGAGATGAACTATGTGTGGAAGCAGGGGTCTCTCTGCAGAGGTCCCGCGCACTCCCTGCTGAGTCAGAGCTAGGGATCTGTATTCAGAAGAATTTGCTTTACAAAACAGCCACAGAGTGGATATAAAAGCCAGCACCCTGTCAGCATGATGCCGCAGAGATGGACCTTAGCTCTAGGTGTGGAAGCAGAGGTCTGTCTGCAGAGGTCTAGCACACTCCCTGCTGAGTCAAAGATAGGATCTGCATTCAGCAGGGTTTGTTCTTTTTAGAAAGCAGTCACAGCCTGGGTAGAAAAGCCTGTCACCTGACAGCATGCTGTGGAGAAGGTCCCTTCCTCTCTGTATGGAAGCAGCGGTCCCTCTGCAGAAGTCAGCTCCCTAATGAGCACTATACTAGGAGGGGAGAGAGATAGCTTTGTGGCGGTGGTGGGGAGGGGGTAATGAGGAGTGAGGGAGAGCTTTGTGGTGTTGATGGTGGTTTTGTTCTCTGCCAGCGTACTGTAGAGAAGGATTCTTCCTCGCTGTGGGTAAGCAGCATCCTCTCTGCAGAGGTCCCACACTCTGAGTCAGAGTTGGAGCCTTCCAATCAGCAGAGAGCATGAGCTTTACTGATTTCAGAGCTATTAGGTCTGACATGGGTAAGGGGGTTTGTCTAACCTCTGCAGCAGAGAGACCGCTGCTTTTACATATTAAAACATGGGCCCCACTCTGCAGCTTGCTGGCAAGGGGACTGGCTTTTCTATTCAAGCTGTGGTTGCTTTAAAAAAGAAAATTAGCTGTAAGATATTGAACGCTTTGCTGCATCTGGAATGTATTTAGCGGATTTAAACTGAAGGTTCAGTTGGCCTTTACCCTCTAAAATGGTTGTACCTACCCTACCAATACCTCTCTGTGGGTGAGTAGTATCCCTCTGCAGAGGTCCCACACGTTCCCAGCTAAGGAGTTAGAGCTTTCCAATCAGCAGGGAGCATCATTGCAGAGCTTTAGGTATGACATGGTAAGGGGGCGTGTCTCAGACCTCTGCAGAGAGACCACTGCTTACACATAGCAAACAAGGGCCCCACTCTGCAGCTTGCTGGCCAGGTATCGGCAGTGAAGTCCAGGGTTTGCTCTGTATGGTGCTGGTTGGAAGCACAGTATAAATCAGATACAATGGAGAGTCCTGGGAGCTCTCTCTCTCCATGTAACATTGGCGGCTCTGCGGGTTGGTGGGACCGCAGCCTCCAGACCCTCGTGATGATAGAACATCGGCCGTCAATGCTCTCTGCCTATTGTGTGGGAAAGCCGAGTTAAAGATGATCATTCACAATCAGTTAAGAATGACACAGATTACCGACCTCC
This sequence comes from Aquarana catesbeiana, assembly GCF_042186555.1. Classification (NCBI taxonomy): domain Eukaryota; kingdom Metazoa; phylum Chordata; class Amphibia; order Anura; family Ranidae; genus Aquarana; species Aquarana catesbeiana. Next base: position 315,180,898 of record NC_133332.1, on the reverse strand, counting down.
TCTCAGCTCCACCATAATCCTGTTAGCACGTTCACATAACAGACTCTCAAGTCAGCCGGTGCCACCGCCGCATTCCACAACGTTCTGATTGAAACTGTATTTTGCTTCCCCCTCTACGACTAGGAAAATATATATATATATATATATATATATATATATATATATATATATATATATATATATATATATATATATATATATATACACACACACACTATATTACCAAAAGTATTGGGACGCCTGCCTTTACACACACATGAACTTTAATGGCATCCCAGTCTTAGTCCGTAGGGTTCAATATTGGGTTGGCCCACCCTTTGCAGCTTCAACACTTCTGGGAAGGCCGTCCAGAAGGTTTAGGAGTGTGTCTATGGGAATGTTTGACCGTTCTTCCAGAAGAGCATTTGTGAGGTCAGGCGCTGATGTTGGACAAGGAGGTCTGGCTCGCAGTCTCCGCTCTAATTCATCACAAAGGTGTTCTATGGGGTTGAGGTCAGGACGCTGTGAAGGCCAGTCAAGTTCCTCCACCCCAAACTCGCTCATCCATGTCTTTGTGGACCTTGCTTTGTGCTCTGGTGGGCAGTCATGTTGGAACAGGAAGGAACCATCCCCAAACTGTTCCCACAAAGTTGGGGGCATGAAATCGTCCAAAATGTCTTGGTATGCTGAAGCCTTAAGAGTTTCCTTCACTGGAACTAAGGGGCAAGCCAAGTTCCTCCACCCCAAACTCGCTCATCCATGTCTTTGTGGACCTTGCTTTGTGCTCTGGTGCGCAGTCATGTTGGAACAGGAAGGAACCATCCCCAAAACTGTTCCCACAAAGTTGGGGGCATGAAATCGTCCAAAATGTCTTGGTATGCTGATACCTTAAGAGTTCCCTTCACTGGAACTAAGGGGCCAAGCCAAGTTCCTCCACCCCAAACTCGCTCATCCATGTCTTTATGGACCTTGCTTTTGTACACTGGTGCGCAGTGTTAATTTTGTCGACTAAAACATTTTAGTCGACTAACTTGATTCCATTTTAGTCTACTAAAATACGACTAAAACAATTGAGAGGACTAAAATATGACTAAAACTAAAATGGCATTTTAGTCAAAAGACTAAAATGGGACTTAAAGTGGTGTTCCGGCCCGAAATGATACTTTTTAAATAAAAATACCCCTATAATACACAAGCTTCATGTATTCTAGTAAAGTTAGTCTGTAAACTAAGGTCTGTTTTGTTAGTTTATAGCAGTAGTTTGTTATTTTATAAACTTACAGCAGGCCGCGGCCATCTTAAGTGTGGGCATCTGAAGCCAGACTGTATTTCTTCCTGGATCTCATCCTTGCAGATCTCGCGCATGCTCAGTGCAGCGCAAGCAGTGTAATAGGTTTCAGGTCAGGTTTCCATAGCAATGGGAGTATCAGAGGAAGTTGCCGCCCCTTCCCAGAAGGCATTGCAAACAGGAAATGATGCGATGGGCCTCGGCCAGGGAGGAGGAAGTGAAAAATGAATACAGCAGATATACAGTAGGTGCTGAGAAAAAAAATGTAAAAATATCCAATTCGTTTACAGTGCGCGGTTTAGTGAGGGATCCTGAAGAGTTGTAAAAGTGGGTGGAACTCCACTTTAAACTAAAATGGCATTTTATTCAAAAGACTAATGTCCTGTACACACGATCGGACATTGATCGAACATTCCGACAACAAAATCCATGGATTTTGAATGTTGGCTCAAACTTGTCTTGCCTACACACGGGTCACACAAATCTTGTCGGAAATTCTGAACGTCGAGAACGCGGCGACGTACGACACGTACGAGGAGCCGAGGAAAATGAAGTTCAATAGCCAGTGCGGCTCTTCCGCTCGATTCCGAGCATGCGTGGAACTTTGTGCGTCGGAATTGTGTACACACGATCGGAATTTGGGACAACGGATTTCGTCGTCGGAAAATTTGAGATCCAGATCTCGAATTTTGTGCGATGGAAATTCTGATGGAAAATGTCCGATGGAGCCTACACACGGACGGAATTTCCGACAACAAGCTCCCATCGAACATTTTCCGTCAGAAAAATCCGACCGCGTGTACGGGGCATAAGACTAAACCTAAATTGGAATTTGACGTCAAATCTACCACTGGTCTCTGGTTCATACCTCAATACCATAAATAATCACATATTAGATTTTTCACCCCAGCAGTATATAATGAGCTTGGAAATTGTAGAGAAATGCTTAAATAATGCATTATAATTTAACTACACCCATTCGATTTTAGATAATTAAAATGAGTTTTAGTCGACTAAAATTGTCCTGGAGATTTAGTCGACTAAATACGACTAAAACTAAAACAATTGCAGAAGACTAAAATGGGACTAAAACTAAAATGCCATTTTAGTCCTAAGCCTAAGACTAAAACTAAATCGAAATTTGCTGCCAAAATTAACACTGATGGTGGTCAGTCATGTTGGAACAGGAAGGGGCCATCCCCATACAGTTCCCACGAAGTTGGGAGCATGAAATTGTCCAAAATGTCTTGGTATGCTGACGCCTTAAGAGTTCCCTTCACTGGAACTAAGGGGACAAGCCAAGTTCCTCCACCCTAAACTCGCTCATCCATGTCTTTATGAACCTTGCTTTGTGCACTGGTGCGCAGTCATGTTGGAACAGGAAGGGGCCGTCCCCAAACTGTTCCCACAAAGTTGGGAGCATGAAATGGTCCAGAATATCTTGGTATGCCGACGCCTTAAGAGTTCCCTCTTCCTCCACCCCAAACTCGCTCCTCCATGTCTTTATGGACCTTGCTTTGTGCACTGGTCCAAATCATTTGGTGGAGGGGGGGATTATGGTGTGGGGTTGTTTTTCAGGGGTTGGGCTTGGCCCCTTAGTTCCAGTGAAGGGAACTCTTAAAGCATCAGACATTTTGGACAATTTTATGCTCCCAACTTTGTGGGAACAGTTTGGGGACGGCCTCTTCCCGTTCCAACATGACTGCCCCACCAGTGCACAAAGCAAGGTCCATAAAGACATGGATGGTGATGGGGGTGGGGGGGAGCTTTGTGGTGTTGGTGGGGTGGTTATGTAAGAGCTCTGTACTGGGTACTGTGCAGGAGGGGGAAGAACTTTGTAGTGGAGGGTTGATGGAAGAGCTCTGCTCTGGAGGAGATCTCTGTACTTGGGGGGCGGGGGGGTGTTTTGTAGTGGGTGGTTGATGAGGTAAGGGGCATTGTACTGGGGGAAGAAATAGGGGTTGAACTGGGGGGGGGGGCTTTTAGTGCTGGGAGAAAGCTTTGCAGTGGAGAATGGGGTAGGACCTCTGTACTTGGTGGGAGATAAGGGAAGAGTTTTGAAGTGGCGGGGGGGGGGAATGGTGGTTAATGGTACAGATCTGAACGGGGGGGGCTGTTACTGTTGGGAGAAAGCTTTGTATTTGTAGTGGGGGGTGGGGTGGGAACTCTGGACTGGGGGGGGGGATAGGGGAAAAGCTTTGTAGTGGGGGGAGGAATGGGGGTTGGTGGAAGAGTTCTAAGAGTTCTTTACGGAGGGGGGAATAAAATCTTTGTACTGGTGGGAGAAAGCTTTGTAGTTGGGGGTGGGGGTGAGGTAGGAGCTCTGTATTGGGGGGGGGGGGGGTAGGGGGCGCGAGAATGTGGGTTGGGAGAGATCTGTATAAGGGAGGGGGAGGGTAAAATCTTTGTACTGGTGGGAGAAAGCTTTGTAGTGGGGGTGAGGTGGGAGCTCTGTACAGGGTGGGGGGGTAGCATTGTACTGGTGGTAGAAAGCTTTGTAGTGGAGGGTAAGGTAAGGGCTTTGTACTGGGGAGAGGTAGAGGAAAAGCTTTGTAAGGGGGGGTAAGAGATCTGTACTGGGGGGGGAGCTTTTCACTGGTGAAGGGAGCTTTGTAGTGGGGAGGTGTAAGGGAAGAGCTCTGCACTGGGGAGAGATAGAGGAAAAGATTTGTAGTAGGAGTGGGGGGGGGGGTAGGGGGGTAGGAGCTCTTACTGGGGGGAGATAGGGGGAAAGCTCTGTGGGGGGGGGGGTATGAACTCTGTACTGGGGGGAGATAGGGGAAAGTTTGTAGTGGGGGGAGGAATGGGGGTTGGTAGAAGAGATCTGTACTGGGGGGGCTTTGCACTGGTGGGAGAGAGCCTTGTAGTGGGGGGGTCCAAGGGAAGAGCTCTGTACTCGGGAGAGATAAGGGAAAAGTTTTGTAGTGGGGGCGGGGGGGGGGGGGGGGGGCTCTGTACTGGAGGGAGATAGGGGAAAAGGTGAGGCAAGAGCTCTGTACTGGGGAGAGATAGAGGAAAAGCTTTGTAGTGGGGAGAGGGGTAGGAGCTCTGTACTGGGGGGAGATAGGGGAAAAGTTTTGTAGTGGGGGGAGGGGGGGCTCTGTACTGGGGGGAGATAAGGGAAAAAAGTTTTGTAGTTGGGAGGATGGGGTTGGTAGAAGAGATCTGTACTGGGGGGAGCTTTGCACTGGTGGAAAAAAGCTTTGTGGTGAGGGGGGGGGGGGGGGGTAGGAGCTCTGTACTGGGGGGATGTGGAAGGACCTTTGCAGTTGGGGGGATCAGGGTTGAAAGAAGAGCTCTGATCAAAAGGAAGGGACATGCAATTAAAAAAAAAATGCTTTTTTAAACTGCGGCTGCAATATTGCTTTAAAGAGAACCTGTTCTGAAAGAAATCTGTAGACGGCCATTTCTGACCTTCAGTACTGTGTCCGGGGACATGGTCCTGGACATACGTAGCATCTGCAGGACAGAGGGCCATGATGCGGGACTGTCCCAGCAGATCCAGGACAGCTGGCAACTACAGCACTGTGTTCCATGGCTACTTGCATAGCATGCACATTTTTGTGCGATACAGAAACATGCGCAATTTGGTTGCGTTCCTGCATATTTCCATCGTTAATCTTCTCCTCCAATGTTTTTCCTTTCTCTGTCCAGTAGAGAGGGAGCAGAGACTTCACACATCCAGCTGGCGGGACCCTTTGACATTCAGCTCTTTCAGAGATAAGGAATTAGATCTGCTGCACCAGTCATGCTCTTTCATTTACAGTCTGCATACCAAGGACTCAAAAAGCACAAAGACCAGTGAAGCACAAGACGCCTGGCAGAACGCGGCCACAAGCCTTACATGCCATCCCCAAACAAAACTCCTGAAATACCGCTTTAAAAGAGAACCTGCATGGAAAGAAATCTGTAGATCAGGGGTCTTCAAACTATGGCCCTCCAGTTGTTCAGGAACTACAATTCCCATCATGCCTAGTCATGTCTGTGAATGTCAGAGTTTTACAATGCATCATGGGATGTGTAGTTCCGCAACAGCTGGAGGGCCGTAGTTTGAGGATCCCTGCTGTAGATGGTCACTTCTGACCTTCTTGGAAATTTACATTGGTTGAGAAAAAAAAAAGAAGAAGATCAACCATTAAAATAGTTGTGTTGATCATCCGACCCATTTATCGCTTTGCAACAACGTTTTTATGATGGGTCTACTTTCTCGTAGGAACACACTTGTTAAATTTACACAAAAACCCATTCTCATCCTCGACTGCAGTGGTGTGCTTACATCAAGTCAAGAGACAGCCACAATACTGGTTGGTGGTGGGTCTGAACTTCATCACTGGACCACCAGTACTCATTCCCATGGAGGCACCAGCAAAGGACACAGGGATTCAGGTAAGCAAAAAATGTTGAGCAAGTATGATACCAGAGCCATTAGAGCCAACTCCACCAGTAATTCCTACTGGCTGTCCAGCAACGGGGTTCTCATCTCTCGGGTCCCAGAAGACTTCAGTGGTGTGCTTACATCAAGTCAAGAGACCGCCACGTGACTGGTTGGTGGTAGGTCCACACTTCATCACTGGACCACCAGTACCCAGTCCTGAGGAGGCACCAGCGAAGGAACAAAATGGGCTAAAGCCAACTCTACCAATACCTCCCATTAGCTGTTGATGGTGTTCTCTTAGGTTCAAGAAGACTTCAGTGGTGTTCTTACATCAAGTCAAGAGACAGCCACGTGACTGGTTGGTGGTAGGTCTACACTTCATCACTGGACCACCAGTACCCAGTCCTGAGGAGGCACCAGCGAAGGAACAAAATGGACTAAAGCCAACTCTACCAATACCTCCCATTAGCTGTTGACGGTGTTCTCTTAGGTTCCAGAAGACTGCAGTGGTGTGCTTACATCAAGTCAAGAGACAGCAACATGATGGACATATTTTAGTACAGATGTTCTCTTTAATAGTTTTTGAAAAGGATATTACTGCAACACTGAGCTGGGGTACCAGGACCACTATTGGGTCTACTAGGTGATCCTCCTGGGCTAGGAGTAAGGCAGTATTTATTATAGATTTATTCTGAGATAAGTCAGAATCACAGCACTTGCCCACCCCTTTCTCGCTGAATTTACACAAAAACACATTCTCAGCCTTACTGGTCCAGCACAACTTCAACCCTGCCAGTACTTCTCATTGGTTGTCCATTGACTGGGTCTTCTCAGTTCCCAGAAGACTGCAGTGGTGTGCTTACATCAAGTCAAGAGACAGCAATGTTGAGCAGTTGGTGGTGGGTCAAGACTTCATCACTGGAGCATCAGTACTCATCCCTGAGACGGCACCAGCAATGAACACAAGGATTCAGGTATGCAAAAAATGTTGAGCTAAAATAATATCACGTGAGCCAACTCTACCAGTACATCCCATTGGCTAACCATTGACTGGGTTCTCTCAGGTCCCAGAAGACTGTAGTGATGTTTACATCAAATCAAAAGACAGCAATTTGAATGTGTAGATGTTCCCTTTTAATACTTTTTGAAAAGCATATTACTGCAACATTGAGCTGGGGTATAAGGACCCACTAGGGCCAACTCTACTAGTACATTCCATTGGCTGTCCATTGACTGGGTCCTCTCAAGTCCCAGAAGAATGTAGTGATGTTTACATCAAATCAAGAGACAGTAATGTGAATGTGTAGATGTTCCCTTTAAATAGTTTTTGAAAAACATGTTACTGCAACATTGAGCTGGGGTATAAGGACCAGTACTGGGTCTACTAGATGGTCCTTCTTTGTTTAGAGTGAGCCAATAGTTATTACAGATTTATTCTGGGTCAAGGCAGAATTCGCAAAACACTTTCCCACCCCACTTTGTTGAATTTACACGAAAACCCATTCTCAGCCTTACTGGTCCAGCGCTATCACAACTCTACCAGTACTTCCTATTGGGTGTTCAGGACTAGGGTTATAACAGAACCCTGAAGACTGAAGTGGTGTGCTTACATCAAGTCAAGAGACAGCAACGTGACCGGTTGAAGGTGGGTCTGAACTTCGTTACTCTCTTGGACCACCAGTACCCATTTCTAAGGAGGAACTAACAATGGACACAAGGGCTCAGGTTTGCAAAAAATGTTGAGCAAGTATGATACCAGAGCCACTAATCTGGAACAGGCATGCAGCCAAAGTTAGAGTTGGGTCAGTGACTCCAAGAATAATGGAACCATTGATCCTCATGACAGAAGGAGATGTCCTCTATGGTAGCCTACATGTTTTCTTGTAGAGTTTCCCCTTTAAATAGTGTATGAAAAGCATATCCCTGCAACACTGAGCTGAGGTATGAGCAGGAAAGACTGATCTGAGGTATGAGGACCACTATTGGGTCTACTAGGTGGTCCTCCAGGGCTTGGAGTGAGCCAGTATTTTTTACAAATTATTCCGAGACAAGTCAGAATCCACAGCACCTGTTCACTTGCATGCCTGCTTGGTATGGGCGCCAACACCTTACATTTTCTTTAATGAATGCAAGGAGTTCTCTGATTGGAGGAGGTGGAGAGGCAAGGCTTTGACATCTTCATCCTGTCCAATGAGAGAACACTTTGCATTAATTGAGAAATTGCAAAGTGTTCTGCGAATGGCACCCATACCAAGCAAGCAGCAGGGCAGCCGCTCGGCACGGGACCTGTAAGCTGGTGACAATCGTTTTTTTAGGTACCTACTGTACAGATTTTCAATTTCCACCGGGATGCTGCAAGTATGGTAGGTACATACCTACACTGGTCCAAGCTTTCACATAGTAATTAGACATAGAATTATTCGAAAATATTCAAATTTCAAATAGAATTCAATTAGTTTGAATCCAGAAAATTGGAATCCTCACAAATAGACTAGGATCACAATTACAATGAACGAATATCCAAGAACTAAACTATGTATAAATCTAAAAATATACATAGATATAGATTTTGATATCAAAAAAGGTAATTTTTATTTTAAAAAAAATATATAAATATATATTATATATATATACACACACACACACACACACACACACACATATACATACACACACACAATAATAATAATAAAAAATTATATACAATGTATTTAGATTAACCTAAATGAAAAAGGTAATGTATTAATAATGAAGTATTGGATAGATGATATACAATATATACACACATATGGATATGCATACATATCTTTTTTTGCATGCAAACGATATGGATATAGTCTATGCAGGGTAACTTTAAAGGAGGGTACTGACCTCCAATTCCTCGTTAAGGCCCCCAGGTGTCAAAGTTTCTAGGGTGTAGATCCAAAAGGTTTCTCTTTAAAACGCTCTGCTCTTAGGATGACGTTAGGGATGGATTCTATCACCCAGACTCGGAGGCCAGAAGAGGATTTCTCATGGAATTCCTCGAAATGTCGAGGAACACTGTGCTTGTCGATCCCTTCCTCGACAAAGCAACAGTGCTCCCCGAACCTCTTTCTTAGCGTTCTAATGGTACGCCCAACATAAAATAGGCCACAGGGCAAGTCAAACAATGGACCACAAACTCTGTGGAACAGCTGTAGAACTTGCTAATAGGATATGTTTTTACCCTTGACCGTGAATTGCTGTTGCCCGTGAGTCACATGCTTGCAGGTCAGGCATAGAGCTTTCCGACACTGAAACATGCCTATGAGGGGAATTAGGCACAGTTGTGGGGAATTGGAATTAGGTAAGGGACGCAATTTACTGGGGGGCTATGGAATTCTTTATATTATGAGCCTTCCTATATGAAAATTTGGGTTTTGGGGGGACTTTAGATGCGGGTCCTCCAGCAAGATGGACCAATGTGTTTGGAAAAGGTTTTCCATATGCTTGTACTTGGTGTGAAACTGTAGTAAATCTTACCAGTTGAGCAACGGAACTCTGAAGGTTAGCGGATTTCATGGGAGTTTTTTAAATATAGTGATCATATGCTTCCTCTATGAAGGACCGTGGGCAGGGGGTGGCAAGTCCATTAAGGTCGCATGGCCGCCGCCCCCTCTCTCCAACCGCTCCCTTTATGACTTATGGATAGATTCATGCTTACCATGAATCTATCCATGGCCACTGCAGCCACCCCCTTTTCAGGCATCCGGACCCTTTTTCAGATGCTGGGCACCTGAATTACAGCGGCGGGGGGGGGTGTTTTTTTGAAGCACCTGATTAGAGCCACAGGCTCTAATAGGCTTCGAAAAAGGTGGACTCGGAGCGCAGAGCATTGCGCTTGCAGTCCACCCAGATGTGTTAGAAAAGCAAATTAATATTTGTTTTTCTAACACTGAACCGCCTCTCCGCCAATCAGGTAGCACAGGTCTAATACCCGTTACCTGTTTGGCTGAAGGCAGAGGCGCTCCAATTGGATGCCTATCAAAACGGAACAACAGAGGAGGTTGAAGCATGGAGGACACAGGAGTCGTCCCACAGCTCGCCGCCGTCACCCGCAGCCTGACCTGCCACTAAGATGGGGCAAGTGCCGGGCAAACAGCGGGTGGGTGGGGGGCCACAGTGGCGACATTTGATTGACACAAGTAGCTGCATTGGATGGGCACAAGTGGCTGCATTTGATGGGCACAAATGGCTGCATATGACAGGCAAAATGGCTGCATATGATGGGGCACAAGTGGCTGCATATAATGGCACAGTGGCTGCATATGATGGCACAGTGGCTGCATATGATGGCACAGTGGCTGCATTTGATGGGCACAAGTGGCTGCAATTGATGGCACAGTGGTTACAATTGATGGGCACAATGGCTGCAATTGATGGGCACAATGGCTGCAATTGATGGGCACAATGGCTGCAATTGATGGGCACAATGGCTGAAATTGATGGCACAGTGGCTGCATTTGATGGGCACAATGGCTGCAATTGATGGCACAGTGGCTGCATTTGATGGCACAGTGGCTGCATTTGATGGACACAATGGCTGCATTTGATGGGCACAATGGCTGCATTTGATGGGCACAAGTGGCTGCAATTGATGGCACAGTTGCTGCATTTTGATGGACACAATGGCTGCATTTGATGGGCACAATGAGGCTGCAGTTGATGGGGTTTTCTTTCAGTATTTTTCAGTTTGTTTGAAAAATTTTGAGCACCAGCCGCCACTGACCGTGGATATCCCTTATTAATACACTTATGTCTCCGAAGCTCACTCTGAGGCATGTAGTCGGTTTTCTTGATACAATTACGCCACAGCCGGTAAAACTGACTTATAGGGATATTAGATATCCACCTCGGATGATGACAACTGTTGAAATGCAAGAAAGAATTGCTGGCTGTGGATTTGACATAATTTTTGGCCAGGATCTGATTGTGGTGGTGATAGAGTTCTAAATCCAAAAAGGTTAACTGATCAACATCATGAACAGAGGTGAAAGAGAGGTTGTAGGGATTGTGATTGCAGTGTTGGACGAATTCTTCAAATAGGGGCACTGGGCCATCCCAAATTACAATAATGTCGTCTATGTATCGTCCATAGAAGACAAATGTTGGAAAAGAAGGAGTTATTACACCAGATGAAATTGGTTTCCCAGAACCCCAGGACCAGGTTTGCATAGCTGGGGCAAAATCTGCCCCCATAGCTGTGCCTGTAACCTGCAGAAAATAATCCCCACTAAATTCAAAATAGTTGTGAGAGAAACAAAATTCAGTAGAGTCAATGATGAATTGGGCCTGCTGTGGCTGTGAATGTGGAATCATCCATCAGAAAGTGACAGCTCGAAGTCCTTCTTCATGTGGGATCGATGTGTAAAGAGGTAAACGTGGGTAAGGGATCACTATTGAGTTTTTTGTATGTGGATGTGTCTGATAATAAACGTTCTGCTTCAGCTAATAACTCAGCTCCATCCTGGACCACTATCCCTCCACCCTTGGCAGCAGATTTGATGATAAAGGTGATGGTTGTGGGTTAGGGCTTGGACTGTAGAAGATTCACCACATGTCAAATTAAAATCTTTATGGCGTGTTGTCTTGGTGAAATCGCACATTCTCAGGATGTCTGATTAGACAACCTGATAGAATGTTTACAAAGATGGGCCTTTCGCATTTACCGGATGAAACACAGATTTGGGTTTAAAAATAGTATGTTGTACTGGTGGGGGGCGAGGATGGTTGTAGGGTGAAGGGGATATGATCCTCATGAGGTTTCATGTAAAATTCCTCCAAAAGTTTAAGACCCTCAGGGTCAAAATGTTCAATGTCCGTGGAGGTCTCAACAGAAGTTATGGGAGATTCAGAACGTGGTTAGTTTTTAGAGGCTTTTAGAAGATAGAACCTCTTGAGGATACAATTTCAAATGAACCGGTTTAGGTCCTTGAACAGATTAAAGGAGTTAGGTGATGTGGGGGGGGGGGGAGAGTTTGTATTTATTAAAGTGTATTTTTTTCCCAAAAAAATTGCGTTTGAAAAACCGCTGCGCAAAAACCGTGTGACATAAAACATTGCAACAATCACCATTTTATTCCCTAGGGTCTCCATTCCAATTTTAAAACATGACACGTTAGGTATCCATTTAATTGGCGTAACATCATCTTTCATATTATACCAAAAAATTGGGGTATACATTTAGATTTTTTTTTTTTTTTATTAAAGTGTATTTTTTTTCCCCCAAAAATTGCATTTGAAAAATCGCTGCACAAATAGCGTGTGACATAAAAAAATTGCAAAGATCGCAATATTATTCCCTAGGGTCTGCATTCCAATTTTAAAGTGTGTTAGGTATCCATTTGCTCAGCGTAACATCATCTTTCGTATCATACAAAAAATTGGGATATATTATATATATATATATATATATATTATATATATATATATATATATATATATATATATATATGTGTTGTTTTTTTATGTTTTTACTTAAAGTGTATTTCTTTTTTCCCAGAGAGAGAGAGAGGAGAGAGGGGAGGGAGAGAGAGAGAGAGAGAGAGGGAGAGAGAGAGAGAGGGAGAGAGAGAGAGAGGGGGAGAGAGAGAGAGGGGGAGAGAGAGAGAGGGGGAGAGAGGGGGAGAGAGAGAGAGAGAGAGAGAGAGAGAGAGAGAGAGAGAGAGAGAGAGAGAGAGAGAGAGAGAGAGAGAGAGAGAGAGAGAGAGAGAGAGAGAGAGAGAGAGAGAGAGAGAGAGAGAGAGAGAGAGAGAGAGACGAGAGATTTTTTGGGAAAAAAGAAATACACTTTAATAAATAAATAAAAAAAAAAAAATATATATTATATATATATATATATTTTTTTTTTTTTTTTATTTATTAAAGTGTATTTTTTTTCCCAAAAAAATTGCATTTGAAAACTTCTGTGCAAATACTGTGTGATATATATATATATAATTTTTTTTTATGTCCCACAGTATTTGCACAGAAGTTTTCAAATGCAATTTTTTTGGGGAAAAAAATACACTTTAATAAATAATAAAAAAAAGAAAAAAAAAAAAATATATATATATATAATTGTTATATATATGTGTATGTTTGTGCTTTTATTTTTATTTTAAAATAAATAAATTAAATATATATTATTTATTTATTTTTTCCCAAAAAAATTGCATTTGAAAACTTCTGCGCAAATACTGTGGGACATAAAAAAAATTACAACAACCACCGTTTTATTCCCTAGGGTCTCTGCTACAAAAAAAGATAATGTTTGGGGGTTCCAAGTAATTTTCTACCAAAAAATACTGATTTAAATTTGTAAATAAAAACCGCCAGGTCTTCAAGTGGTTATGATGCACAATAAATGTCAGTTTGGGGAAAGCGGGATGGGATGGCACATGGTGTAATTGTTTATGTGATCCGGTTCCCTTGTTTTGCTGGAATCTTTCCTTTTCATGTGAAGACGGAGGAGCCCTGCCTGGCCTGGCGGATACTTCACATGCTCTGCAAGTTACCAAGGTAACCGCTAACAAAGGAATGCCAGCCACCTCCATCCATCCCAAAGGCATACAAAGCCAGACCAGACGGGGAAAACCACGCACGTGTGTGCGGGGACGTACCGCGCTCATCAAGACCATCCGCCACCACCCATCATTTCCCACACCTCGGGGCAAGACCGACCCACACACATCCTACAAGAGCGCTTCACTTTTTCCACAGTTTGTTATGTTACAGCCTTATTCCAAAAATGGATTAAATGAATTATTTTCCTCAAAATTCTACAAACAATACCCCATAATGACAACGTGAGAGAAGTTTGTTTGAAAACTTTGCAAATGTATTTAAAATAAAAATAAAATCCCATGTACATAAGTATCACAGACTCCTCCCATGTACACAAGTATCACAGGCTCCTCCCATGTACATAAGTATCACAGACTCCTCCCATGTACACAAGTATCACAGACTCCTCCCATGTACACAAGTATCACAGGCTCCTCCCATGTACATAAGTATCACAGGCTCCTCCCATGTACATAAGTATCACAGGCTCCTCCCATGTACATAAGTATCACCGGCTCCTCCCATGTACACAAGTATCACAGACTCCTCCCATGTACACAAGTATCACAGGCTCCTCCCATGTACATAAGTATCACAGACTCCTCCCATGTACACAAGTATCACAGGCTCCTCCCATGTACATAAGTATCACAGACTCCTCCCATGTACATAAGTATCACAGACTCCTCCCATGTACACAAGTATCACAGGCTCCTCCCATGTACATAAGTATCACAGGCTCCTCCCATGTACATAAGTATCACAGGCTCCTCCCATGTACATAAGTATCACAGGCTCCTCCCATGTACATAAGTATCACAGGCTTCTCCCATGTACATAAGTATCACAGACTCCTCCCATGTCCATAAGTATCACAGGCTCCTCCCATGTACACAAGTATCACAGGCTCCTCCCATGTACATAAGTATCACAGGCTCCTCCCATGTACATAAGTATCACAGGCTCCTCCCATGTACATAAGTATCACAGGCTCCTCCCATGTACATAAGTATCACAGGCTCCTCCCATGTACATAAGTATCACAGACTTCTCCCATGTACATAAGTTTTACAGACTCCTCCCATGTACATAAGTATCAGAGGCTCCTCCCATGTACATAAGTATCACAGGCTCCTCCCATGTACATAAGTATCACAGACTCCTCCCATGTACATAAGTATCACAGGCTCCTCCCATGTACATAAGTATCACAGGCTCCTCCCATGTACATAAGTATCACAGGCTCCTCCCATGTACATAAGTATCACAGACTCCTCCCATGTACATAAGTATCACAGGCTCCTCCCATGTACATAAGTATCACAGCCTTTGCTCAATACTTTGGTGAAGCTCTTTTGGCGCCAATTACAGCCTCAAGTCTTTTTGAGTATGATCCTACAAGCTTTGCACACCTATTTTTGGGCAGTTTCTCCCATTCTTCTTTGCAGGACCTCTCAAGCTCCATCAGGTTGGATGGGGAACGTCGGTGCACAGCCATTTTTATATCTCTCCACAGGATGTTCAATCGGGTTCAAGTCTTGTCTCTGGCTGGGCCACTCAAGAACATTCACAGAGTTGTCCCGTAGCCACTCCTTTGTTCTCTTGGCTGTGTGTTTAGGGTTGTTGTCCTGTTAGAAGATGAACTTTCGTCCCAGTCTGAGGTCCAGAGCGCTCTGGAGCAGATTTTCATCAAGGATGTCTCTGTACATTGCTGCATTCATCTTTCCCTCGATCCTGACTAGTCTCCCAGTTCCTGCAGCTGAAAAACATCCCCACAGCATTATGCTGCCACCACCATGCTTCACTGTAGGGATGGTATTGGTCAGGTGATGAGCGGTGCCTGGTTTCCTCCAGAAATGACGCTTGCCATTCAGGCCAAAGAATTCAATCTTTGTTTCATCAGACCAGAGAATTGTATTTCTCGTGGTCTGAGAGCCCTTCAGGTACCTTTTGGCAAACTCCAGGTGGGCTGTCCTGTGTCTTCTACTGGGGAGTGGCTTTCATCTGGCTACTCTACCATACAGGCCTGATTGGTGGAGTGCTGCAGAGATGGTTGTTCTTCTGGAAGGTTCTCCTCTCTCCACAGAGAAACGTTGAATCTCTGTCAGAGTGAACATCGGGTTCTTGGTCACCTCCCTGACTAAGGCCCTTCTCCCCCGATCGCTCAGTTTGGCCGGGTGGCCCGCTCTAGGAAGAGTCCTGGTGGTTCCAAACTTCTTCTATTTACGAATGATGGAGGCCACTGTGCTCATTGGGACCTTCAATGCTGGAGAAATGTTTCTGTACCCTTCCCCAGATCTGTGCCTCCATACAATCCTGTCTCCGAGGTCTACAGACAATTCCTTGGACTTCATGGCTTGGTTTGTGCTCTGACATGCACTGTTACCTGTGGGACCTTTATATAGACAGGTGTGTGCCTTTCCAAATCATGTCCAATCAACTGAATTTACCACAGGTGGACTCCAATCAAGTTGTAGAAACATCTGAAGGATGATCGGTGGAAACAGGATGGACCTGAGCTCAATTCTGAGTGTCATGGGAGGAGTCTGTGATACTTATGTACATGGGAGGAGCCTGTGATACTTATGTACATGGGAGGAGCCTGTGATACTTATGTACATGGGAGGAGCCTGTGATACTTATGTACATGGGAGGAGTCTGTGATACTTATGTACATGGGAGGAGCCTGTGATACTTATGTACATGGGAGGAGCCTGTGATACTTATGTACATGGGAGGAGCCTGTGATACTTATGTACATGGGAGGAGCCTGTGATACTTATGTACATGGGAGGAGCCTGTGATACTTATGTACATGGGAGGAGTCTGTGATACTTATGTACATGGGAGGAGTCTGTGATACTTATGTACATGGGAGGAGCCTGTGATACTTATGTACATGGGAGGAGCCTGTGATACTTATGTACATGGGAGGAGCCTGTGATACTTATGT
>NC_133332.1:315139542-315161737 GCF_042186555.1 Aquarana catesbeiana | reverse complement strand
CATTCCTCTAAATGTTATCTTAGATGCTCCATTGGCAATGTGTGGCTTAGACACGCTTGTTGGTGCTCAGTGGAGTGTGACTACATTCTGGAGCGCTCCCCGGGCATGAAGTCACCATGTCATTCAAATTCAGCCCCCTAATGGTGGCCATGGCTGTCCATATACCTCACAAAGGACAAGGGGCAGGGAGACATTTGCACACCCTTGAAAGACGCATGGCGTGCTGTACTCTTTGTCCCTAAAGGGCTACAGCCACCATTGTAGTCCCTTTGTTGAAAAGGGAACAATCGGCTATTGGCCACAAAGAGAATTATAGTACAATACATCAAAAAAATAAAGTTTAGTGCCAAAAAAAAAATACAAAAATTCTATAAGGGAAAAAAAAGTCCAAAAAAGACAATAAATAAGTCCCACAGTGCTCGTAACTGTTGAAAAGTGCATTCAGCAAAGCAATGCCATTACATGTGTAGACTTTTCTTACAGTGCTCAGATGACCAGCCACCAACATCAAGTGGCTTCAAAACTCACCTAGAAATGGCTACCACTACAGCAGCCTGTGATAACTTGGAGGTCCCCCAGGAGTCGATGTGGCAGCCCACTTCCAATGGCACCATCTGTTGTGTTCCAACTAGGGCAAACAAAGCTCACCACGAGCCAAGTATGATCTCCAATAGTGTAGTACTTTTATTATCAAATCCAGATAAAATCAAAGTATTAAAAAATCCAGTAAACTCACTTGAAAAGCTGCTGCCGACCCAGGATCATGCAGCAGCGTGACGTCATCACCAGTATCTCACCTACACGTTTTGTCCATTAGTACGCCTTGATATCTTCCTATTGGACGAAACTCATCAGGAAGAGATTCTGGTGCTGATGTCATGCCGCTGCCCGCTCCCGGGTCGGCAGTGGCTTTTCCTTCAAAGGCACCAGGATGAAAGACTTCAAGGGCAGTTGACTGCAGAACCATACCACCAGGGATCCAGTCCTGAGTGGCAACATATCACTCACTGGGTTGTGTCCAGAGGAAGCTGGAAGGAGGCAGCTGTCCTGGGGACTTCTGAGTAGTGACTTAGTAGCGGAGCTCCAGTCTCTGAAGCAAAAAGTGAAAGTCAGCAGCTACAAAAACTATAGCTGCTGACTTTTAATAAGCAGCCACTCACCTGTCCCAGGATCCAGCGGTGTGCTCACCCCAGTCGTGTTCTCTGTGTCCTCCCTCACAGCCGGGTGCCCACTGTGCATGTGTGAGCACCGCTGTGCTCAGTGACTGGTCCCTAAGTCTTCTGGGATACGACAGGTCCCAGAAGACTTGGGGGGGGGGGGGGGAGAACACCCTCCTCCGATCTCCTGAGACGACCCGAGTGGAAGTGGGAGCGGGTACCTGTCAAAATCAGGTACCTGCTCCCCCCCCCTTCTTCCCCAAAAGCTCTATTTCACAAACAGGAGCTGGGAAGAAGGCCTTAAAGCAGAACTTCCCCTTTTTTTGGGTGGAGCTCCGCTTTAAGTTGATCCCTAAGGCTGAGTACTGGATACTGCGCTGGGTGTCAAATGTTGTGTACTGACACAATGTAGCCATATGTCCAAATTCTTGCCCCGTGGTCCACAGCTGCGGGGCCTTAGACTGTTCACTATTAAGAATTACCACTGCTGCTAAATGACTGTCCTCTGATTCTGGCTACTGTGGAACGTTTTGGAGTATCCCATGCCCCAACCCCTCTCCAGTTACATATTGTTCCAGCAATAAGCTACAAAAGGGCAACCCCTAAACTTTTTATTGGAGACAGGGTGTATGGACTGTTGCTTGGGTGGCTGGTGGTATTGTACTGTTTGGTGGAGAACCAGTTAAAGATCAGTGGCTACTATGGGGGTACCAATACATATACGCTGGACAATTTTCTAATAAGTGTATTTTCTCCACTGACTTGTGGGTTAGTCCTATCCGAAAAGTGGACATCTCTTCCCTCCCATACTTTGACAAGGTATTTTTCTTCAGCTTAGATCTATAAGTCAGATACCTTTCTAATAAATATATGCTCCATTGACTTGTGGTTAGTCCTAACAGAAAGGTGGACATTTTTTCTCCTCTCCCGTACTTTAAGAAGGTATTTTTTGTCAGCTTAGATCTATAGGTTGGACAGTTTTCTAATAAATGTATCTTCTCGACTAACTTGTGGGTTAGGTCTATCAGAAAGGTCATCTCTTCTCTTCTGTACTTTTGAGACGTTCTTTTTTTTTCAGCTTAGATCTATTGGTTGGAGGGTTTTTATAAAAGAAAAAAAAATATGTTCTCCAATGACTCGTAGATTAGTCCTCCCAGCTCCTAGCTTCCTTGTCACCTCCTCCCATGCTCGTCTCTAGGATGTTCCCTGAGCCTCTCCCATTCTATGGAACTCCCTACCCCAATCTGTCTGGCTATCCCCTACTCTGTCAACTTTAAGGCGATCCTTGAAAACCCTTCTCTTCAGGGAAGCCTATCCCACCCTCCCTTTTTAGATGGTAAACTCAAGCAGGGCCCTCTGATTCCCGTTGTATTGAATTGTATCGTAACTGTACTGTCTGCCCTCCTATTGTAAAGTGCTGTGCAACTTGTTGGCGCTATATAAATCCTATATAATAATAACCAGAAAGGTGGGCATTTCTTCTTCTCTCCTGTACTTTGAGAAGATATTTATCTTCAGCTTAATTTAAAAGTTGGACAGCTTTCTAATAAAGGTATCTTCTCCACTAACTTGTAGCTTAGGCCTATCAGAAGGGTGGACATATCTCCTCTCCGTACTTTGAAAATGTATTTTTCTTCAGCTTAGATCTATAAGTTGGACCCTTTTATAATAATCATATGTTCTCCATTGACTTATGGGTTAGGCCTGTCAGAAAGGTAGACATGTATTCTTCACTTCTTCTCTCCCATACTTTGAGAAGGTATTTTTCTTCAGCTTAGATTTATAGGTTGGACAGCTGTATAAAAAAACATATTCTCTATTGACTCATGGATTAGTCCTATCAGAAAGGTGGACATCTCTTCTCTCCTGTACTTTGAGAAGGTATTTTTCTTCAGCTTAAATCTATAGGTTCGACAGCATTCTAATAAAGGTATCTTCTCCACTAACTTGTGGCTTAGGCCTATCAGAAGGGTGGACATATCTTCTCTCCTGTACTTTGAAAAGGTATTTTTCTTCAGCTTAGATCTATAAGTTGGACACTTTTCTAATAATCATATGTTCTCCATTGACTTGTGGGTTAGCGCTGCCAGAAAGGTAGACATGTATTCTTCACTTCTTCTCTCCCATACTTTGAGAAGGTATTTTTCTTCAGCTTAGATCTAGTTGGACAGCTGTATAATAAAAATATTCTCCATTGACTCATGAATCAGTCCTATCAGAAAGGTGGACATCTCTTCTCTTCTTCCCTCCCATACTTTGAGAAGGTATTTTTCTTCAGCTTAGGTTCTCTGATAACCCCGGCCCTATGTCTGTGACTTGGAATGTTAAGTGAAACTTTGCTGGTTTCTTATCAGCAGAGCTGTCTGAGCAAGTTATACCGCAGGTACATGGGCAGACATGGCTAATGTAAGAGGATGACATGCCGAGATGCCAGAGAAAACATCACAAATCACTAAAGATATCCATTCAGGCAACCTATATATTTTATTCTACATCCAAGAAAGTATTTCATTGGCCACCCTGATAAGCAAGATAATATATCCGAATAACATTCCTGGAAATAATTATGATACTTTAAATCAAAATAGGGAATGCTCTTCATGGGTCATTCCATCAATGAGAAACTTTATAGTTTGACCTACTGGTCCGTTAATCAATGCAATCGTACCTTCATCATCTAACCTTCAAAATTGGATTTACACCCAAGAACAAAAATGGAATGTGTTGCATTTTACCAATTCGTAGATATGTTAGGCCAGCCATGGATGGATAGAATCTAGGCCAGTTCAGCAGAAACAACTTAATGTGTTGATGGGGGAATCAAGCTTCAATCTATGGCCAGATTGATAGCCAAGGGTGAACATGCCAAACTGCACCCCCCCCCCCCCCCCCACCAAGATGTATGACCATTATGTGCCAGCAAAAATCCTAAGCATAAATTCCCCCTCCTCCTAGTACAAATACTTGTTGAAATCCCCGCTCTCAGCACAAATCTCAGCCCCATCCATCCCCCAGCACTAATGTCCCAGTCCCCCCTAATAAAAAAAAATCACCCCTCCTAGCACAAATCCTCCACCCCTCAAATTTCCCCTCAGAGTACACATCCCCCCCCCACTCCAAATCCCCCTCCTAGCACAAATGCTCTTACCCCACCCCCCCTCCTAGCAAACCCCCCCCCACAAAAGATAAAAATTCTTCTCCTAGCACAAATTGCCTCCTCCCTTTACCATATCACCTCTTCCTGCACAGCCCCCCCCCCAATTGACCCTCCTAGCAGAAATCCTCTTTTTTTCCCCCTCCCAACACAAATCCCTCTGAATCACCACTCCTAGCACACAGCCCCAAATGTCCCCTCTTAGAACAATTCTTACCCCTGCTGCCCCCCAAATTCCTCCACACAATACAAATCTCCTTCCCCCTCAATCTCCTCATGGTACCCTCCTCCACCTCACTTTATACCACAATGCCCAGGGCAGCCGCCCCTCCTGCCCACCCCTACATGCAGGGAACCAGAGGCGTTGATTTCAGTGGGGTTTTTCTTTTTTTTTTAAGCACATGATTAGAGCTTGAGGCTCTAGTTGGCTTCAAAAAAGGGTGGGCTCGGAGCACTGTGCCCTGAGCCCACCCAGTTCTGTGACATTAGCAAATTAATATTCGCTAATGTCTTTCAGTTTCTCCTTCTGACCAATCAGCAAGTGGATCCAGAGACCCGATTGGCCGGGAGTCCCAAGACCCCATTGGACATTGGCCATTTAGCCGTGGCTAAAAATGCAAAGGGAGGGGGGGTTGATCAAAGTGATTTCTCCACAAAACGGGAGGAAGGGTTTTCTCAGCTAAGCACACCCTCCTGCCTGCATGCCTGAGCTAAGGGCATATGCATTCCAGGAAGTAAATGCTACATGAATAATTTGCCCTTACTCAAGATGGCCAAAGCTAGTAATGCTGGGGGAACGGGGGCAGGGGCTGACCGGCAACTTTTGGCCCAGGGGGCAAGTACAACCCAGAGGCCCATGGTGCAGCAAACCCCCACCCTCCCCTCCGCTCTCCCTTTTTCCCTGCCTCCTGCCAATACCAGGCTTAACCTCCGCTTCAGGTACTCTCTGCTCACTGAGCGGGTTGGGCGGGACAGCGCCTGCTGCCCTGACTCCGCATTCCTAAACTGGCCAGCAGGGGGTGGCCTGGAGCTTCAGGCGGTAAGCCAGGGCGGCTCAGTCAGGGGTGGCTGGGGGGGGAAGGAGAGCCTCTGGTGGGGCATGGAGCTGGCCTCTGCTCGGACGTGTACTCCATCCATGCCGGGGGTGGGGGTCAGCCTGTGTGCTCTGCCCTCGTCCTTAGCCCTTATTCGGTAGGACACCGGTGGGGACTTTTAACTTCTGTTCACCAAGACAGGAGCGATGTGGCCTTTTTACGGGGCATCAGAGCTGCCCAGGGGGCAAGGGAGGCAATTGCCCCCCCCCCCCCGACCTAGGTGGGTTTCAAAGTGATTTCTCAACAAAATAAAGTATGGAGACCTGGATGGATGGGGGGAGTTTGATTTGAATATTAAAAGTGGATTAAATAGAGTTTTCAGTTTGGGGGTCTCAGATACAGTTTAGTTCCACTTTAATGTGTGTGAGGATGGGGACCGGAGGGTCTGCAAAACCAGCTTCTTGCAAGTGGGTTTCCCTTTAACTAGATGTTGTGTTCCGTCTCCGCCAGTATATGGGATCAACGTTTAATTAGTGCAGCAGATTACACAGTATGGTGACCAGAGCGAGGTAATCGAACGTGACAGCAGATGAGGTCGGCTGAGCTCACCTTACAATCCCTTTCCCTTTCTCTGCAAAACAACAGACCTGAACTGACCTTCTTACATTTCTTTGGCACACAGCGACCTCTCAGCATTTTTTGGGTTCGCTAATTGAGATTTTAGAGTGAAGTGGAAGAGCACTCACATCTATGTGGTTTATTGGCCAAAAACAAGCTCATTAAAAGGAATGACGACCAAATATATTTAGGTTACACTTAAAATGTAAATTAAAAAAAAAAAAAAAAAATTGGTTGTGCGTATATCTCGGCATTCCCATAGCTCTAATATGTTAATTTCCCATGTTCGCCAGCTCCATCTAGTGTCCATAATGCAGTATTTTCCTAAAATACCTCAATAAAAAAAAAATACACCATTACGACCACTAGATGGAGCTGACAATCATTGTAGACACAGATTATTTACCCCAGTGGTGACATTTGCACAGCAAGTTGTTTATAAATGGATATGATATAAGTGAAAGTATGCCCCTTTGCAGTGCCCCTGCCCCTGTACTGCAGGGGTTTCAGTGCGTGTTTTGTGAAAGATTAGAGCAATAAGCAGCTTCCTTCCCTCGCTCGGTCCCCTGGCACCCAAAGCACTCCTCCAATCTAGACCCCCTGGGATGTGGGTGGGCTCTTACCATACTCGGGTTCAAGGCAACTCGCCCTGCATTGTATGCAATGACGTCGGACTGCCTGCGACCAGTCAAGAGAGCGAACGGAAGCGACTTCGGGGCCAGCAGGAGCAAAGAAAATATTGAGAATTACTGCTTAATCTTATACCCCATAGACTGAATGAGCATTTAACCCTTGCAGTGTGGAGGCCAGTAGAGAGGGGAAGGCACTTGAAGGGTCTTTTTGTCACCTAACCCAGAATTCAGCTTGCAATAAAGCAATACTAGCATGGAGGTCCTTGTTCAGGTACCTACTGTTATGGGACAATGCTCTGTCCCTGTCTCCCAATTGTGATTAGTCACCCTTTCACATGGGCTTCATATGGAGACTAGAAGTGGTTTTGAGTCACATTAAGCAGGAATAGCCCACTGATACTTTTTCAACTGGGATATCCTTGAGGGTCATCGGAATGGACTACAAGTATGGAAAGAGGGAGAACTCCACAGATATAGTGTAAGTATGCCTGCCTGACTGGCAACCCAGATGAATCCTATCCTTTTATGTTACAACCTGTAACTCTTTAGTTTGCCCCCTTAAGGGGCTCAATACATCTCCCTTTTAACTATCTGCATGCAAGCCCTCATGAAGGAGTAGGTTTGAGCCACTGCAAGGTTTTGGAATTTTCCTAGTCACTTCCAAACCAAAGGTTCACCAGACTTTCACTATATTGGCGGTGTTCTCATTCCCTCCACCCATCTGTAGTGATGGAGGGCTCTGGAGAACCAGGGGTCAAGGAGAGAGCCACTCCCAGAAGAGCCAGCTTGTGAAGATTCCTCAATGGGAAATCTTTGTTGGGCATGGACAGCGGGAGAGGTGAGATTCTAACTTCTTAGCAGAGAGACCTTGATCATCAGGTTCAGTTGAATGATGGGTAGCTTAGAAGAACCAAGGAACACAATGGGGGACCAGAAGAGTGCCGCTCCCAGAAGAGCCAGCTTGTGAAGATTCCTCAATAGGTGACCTTTGTTGGACATGGGCAGCAGGAGAGGTGAGTATCTAACTTCTTTGCAAGGAGACATTGATTATCAGGTTCTGCCAAATGATGGAGGGTTTAGAAAAACCATGGAACACAACAGGGAACCAGAAAAGTGCTACTCTCAGAATAGCCAGTTTGTGAAGTTTTGAGCCCCTGAAATATGTAAGATTTTTCTAGTCGCTTCCTGTTATCCAAACCTAAGGTTTACCAGACTTTCACTGTATTGATGGTTCTCTCACTATCTCCAGCCTTCTGTAGTGATGAAGGGCTCGGGAGAACAATGGAACGTAATGGGAGACCAGAAGAGGGACATTTCCATAAGAGGCTGCTTGTAAAGATTCCTCAATGGTCAATTTTTGTTGGGCATGGGCAGCAGAAGAGGTGAGTATCTAACGTCTTAGCAGAGAGACCTTGATCATCAGGTTCTGTTTAGCGATGAAGGGTTTGGAAAAACCATGGAACATGGCAGGGGACAAGAAAAGTTCTACTCCTCTGAAGAACCAATTTGTAAAGATTCCTCAATGGGCGACCTTCGTCAGACATGGGCAGCAGGAGAGGTGATAATCTAACTTTGTACTAAAGAGACCTTGATCATCAGGTTCTGTTGTGTTATTGAGGGCTCGGGAGAACCAAGGAACACAACGGGGGACCAGAAGGCTTCCACTCCCATAAGACCCAGCTTGTGAAGATTCCTCAATGGGCGACCTTTGTTGGAAATGGACAGAATGAGAGGTGAGTATCCAACTTCTTAGCAGAGAGACCTTGATAATCAGGTTCTGTTGAGTGATGGAACGTATGGAAAAACCATGGAACATGGCAGGGGTACTCTCAGAAGAACCAGTTTGTGAAGATTATTCAGTGGGCGAATAGAGTCATGGTCAGCAGAAGAGGTGAGCATCCAACTTCTATGCAGGAAAACCTTGATCATCAGGTTTCTTTGAATACCATTTACAGTCTCTTAGCCAACTGGTGTGATTCAGCACAGAAAGAACTAATCTTCTACACAAAGAGTCCTAGTGCAGGGTGTTGTTCAAATAAGGGGTCAGGTTTGCTCAATGGAGGTCTAAGTTAGGGTTTGGTTTATCATGAGGGTAAGTGTAAGGGTTAGACATAGGGTTGCAAGGAGTGTTTAAGTCATGGGGACCTTAAGGGTAGCTTTACAGGGGGATAGGCTAGCAATATACGTTCTCATGTTCAGTTCTACGACCATTTTTTTTTCTCAAGCCATGCAGTGCTGACATGGCCACTCAGCTTGAATTTGAGCCAATTCAGCAAGAATTGGCCAAAATTGGAGCCGTGTATTGTCAGCTTAAGTGTAAGGGTTAGAGTTGGGGTTAAAGGAAGTTTTCATATGATGGGGCCTTAGGCAGGGCATTGCTCTCTGTGCCAAAAACCAGCAGCCCAGAACTCAAGTGATGTTTCAGCATCCAGCAGAAAAGTGTTGGGTGATGTTATGAAGAGCAGGTATTCAGCCGCAATGCCTGTTTGCATGGGCAAGATTCCAGCTCTGTCGTAATGGTGCTTATTGGTCTGGAAAGAACTGTTATGGCACAATCTGCATGTATTTAGAGCACATTATATGCCAATTGTTTTGTTTTGGATGGGAAGTCAGAGAATGTAATTGTACCAATTAATACTTATCTCGGTCACCCATTGGCTCAACTCCGCTGGCTTGAAGTGATCCTCTCAAAAACAAATGCTATACCCAGTTCGCCGTAATAGACATGGTATTCTCTTCATGTTTCTGGCAGTCCATGTTAGCAACCTCCTGTCTGTTCCAGCCCCGCCATTGTGTACAGGGGCAATCGCTTTTTCACTCCCTGTGAATCGCTGACAATCGAGCTATATGTAAGGGCACGAAAAAACGCCATAGCCATCGATCAACCTTGTTCAAATTAATATTGTTATATAGGATTTATATAGCGCCAATAGTTTGCGCAGCACTTAACAATTTGAAGGGGGACAATACAGCAACAATACTGTTCAATACAAGAGGGTTAGGAGGGCCCTGTTCGTGGAAGCTTACAATCTAATAGGGATTTTTTTTCCACCGCAACAGATGATTCGCTCATTGCTCAAGGAACCCCGGGTTGAGAAAGGCTGCTCTATAGTATTTGTACAATATCAACACACATGATTGACAAACCTTGCTAGGTAATATCCTTGATTTACAAAAAGTGAGGTGGAGAGTTGTATTTTTAAATGCATTTTTATATGCCATAACAGCTACATTTTCAGAACAAGCTTCCAGGGGTCTATTCTCTTCTAAGGTGCCTGGACCTTAAGATAAGAGGGTATATCTACATGGACCTTCGAAGAAAGGGGAATACCTGCTTGGATCTTAGAAGAAAAGGGAATACCCGTTTGTACCTTAGGAGACGGGGGTATACCTGCTTGGACCTTAGAATAAGGGAATATACCTACTTGAGCCTTAGAAGAAGGGGGTATACCTCTTCGGTCCTTAGGAGAAGGTGGTTCACCTGCTTGGACTTTAGGAGAAGGGGGATGCCAGTTTGGACCTTAGGAGATAGGGGTAGGCCTGCTTGGACTTGAGAAGGGCCTAGACTTGCTTGGACCTTAGGAGAAGGTGGTCTACCTGTGTGGACCTTAGGAGAAGGAGGGATACACATTTGGACCTTATGAGAAGGGGGATACCTATTTGGACCTTATGAGAAAGGGGGATACCCATTTCAACCTTAGGAGAAGGGGGTAGACCTGCTTGGACCCTAGAACAAAGGGGTTTACCTGACCAGACCTTAGAATATACCTACTTAGAACCTTAGATAAAGGGGGTATACCTGTTTGGATCTTAGGAGAAAGGGGTATACCTACTTGAACCTTAGAAGAAGGTGCTAGACCTACTTGGACCTTAGGAGAAGGGGTTGGACCAGCTTGAGTGTTAGGAGACTGGGGTAAACCTACTTGGACCTTTAGAAGAAAGGGTGTAATTGCTTGGACTTTTGAAGAAGGTGGTATACCCGCTTGGACCTTTAGGAGAAGGGGCTAGACATGCTTGGACCTCAGAAGGAGGGGGTATACCTTCTTGGATCTTAGAAGAAAGAGGTGTACTTACTTGAACCATAGAAGAAGGGGGGACACCCGCTTGGACCTTAGGAGAAGAGGATATACCTGCCTGAACTTTAAGAGAATGGGTATACCTGCTTGAACCTTAGGAGATGGGGCTAGACCTGCTTGGACCTTGGGAGAAGGGGGTAAACCTACTTGGACCTTAGAAGAAGGGGGTATGCCTTCTTGGATCTTAGTAGAAAGGGGTGCAGACTTGCTTGGACCTTTGAGGAAAAGGGTATACCTGCTTGGACCTTAGGAGAAGGGGCTAGACCTGCTTGGACCTTAGAAGGGGGTATGCCTCATTGGACCTTAGGAGAAGAGGCTAGACCAGCTTGAGCCTTCGGATAAGGGGGTAAACCTACTTGGACTTTAGAAGAAGGGGGGTATGCCTTCTTGGATCTTAGAAGAAGGCTTGTCCTGTAAATAAAAAAAGTATCATCTATAGGCCTTAATTGGGTTGTTGCAGGTGCACCGATATGGTTACAATCTCGTTGGATATAAGGTATAATTATTATAATAAAATGGTAAAATGACAGGAACCCTTTCGGTCCCCGGACCAGGAATTGAAGTGCAGTCTTCATTTAGCCGCGGTTTCTGGGAATGTGCAGCAATTAGTGCAGAGAGAGCACACAGGCCGTCCTCGGAAACAAAGGCCGGAGATGGTGGGAATTCACTTCTATTATGTGTCCTCCATCAATGACTGGACTCCTGCAGCCTTTTGATGACACTGCTGAGATCATACAAATGAGGGGCACAAAGGAATTCCTTTCCTATCGAAAAAAAAAGGAAACAATTGTGTTCCTGGCAATTGACACGCATGCACATGGACAGTCTGGCGAAGCTGCACCTGACTACAATAACCAATCCCATAATAATAAAAGAAGAAGCTTACACATATTTATTTAGGACTTTCTTAAAGGATGTTCTACGATACCCCGACCAGAGACCAGATAGTACCCTCGGTTGCTTTGGTAAGCACAATCAAGATTTAAAGGGCATGTGAACTTTATCAATGAATTACAATAATAAAATAAATAATAATAAATGTATATAATTAATAATAATGTTTGTATATAATATATGTATATAAATAATGTATATAAATAATGTTTATTTATTTACATACATATATATATATATATATATATATATATATATATATATATATATATATATATATATATATATATATATATAATTATAGCAGTAGTATATAAATATTTAGTGCAATAGTAGTAGCAGCAGTAGTATATAAATAATTTTATATAAATATGAATAATGTTATATGTATAATATATTATAGTGTGTGTGTATATATATATATATATATATATATATATATATATATATATATATATATATACATATTATTAGTATATAAATAATAATAGTAGTTTATAAATAATAATAATGTTATATATACAATATATTCATTACAATAGTAATAGTATATAAATAATAAGAATAAATGTATATTAATAATAATATATATATATATATAATATTACATAAATAATTGTATATAAATGAAGATTTTACATATATTTACGTCGATGTTAATATTAGTAGTATATTTAAAAAAAAAAAAATATATATATATATATATATATATATATATATATATATATATATATATATATATATATATATATATATATAATTTACAATAACAATATAAAATAATTATTTATAATTATAATTATAAATAAATTAAAAAACACCAGCTGACCCTGCCAGAAATCCTTTTTTTTTTGGGGGGGGGTTTAAAACTGAAGTTTAATCTGCTTATATTTTGCCTTTGCTGCTTTCTTCCGCCAGCCCCCCTCCCCCACCCCCATTGAAATGCCAATTAAATTAAATAAAACCTTTCAGTTTTAGAACCAGTGATTTCATAACTGGGACTCTGTGCTTCTCTATGCAACCGCAGGTAAATCAGGGCCGGTGGCCGGCTGCTGCACTTAGCTTCCTGAAAACATCACAGGGTGCACCCTGCCTCAGTCCTCCTCCCAAGAGCCCTCAGTCCTGATGCAAATATCAAAAAATGCCTTGATGGGTAAGTGTCAGTCTGGAGAAGTGGGCGTTCCTAGGCAGGCTGGATATGTAGGGTATTGCGCACATGTGATGCTGAGCCTCCATCGTTGAAAGAACTGAAATCACAATGGATGAAAGGGGTGGGCCAGAGTCAGGACGGTAAGGAAAGGGATAGAAGATGCTGGACGTCCTCCAGCCAGGAAATAAGGGCGGAGCTCTATCTGACTTGCTGCAGCTTCTAATGTACATCGTGAGAAGCTCACAGTGTGCGGTGAAATCAGAGGAAGCCGTTACAGTCCAGGAGAGGAGCCGGTACACCTGTGCAAGACTGAAAGGGGGAGGAGCCGGAACACCTGTGCAAGACTGAAAGGGGGAGGAGCCGGTACACCTGTGCAAGATTGGAAGGGGGAGGAGCCGGTACACCTGTGCAAGATTGGAAGGGGGAGGAGCCGGTACACCTGTGCAAGATTGGAAGGGGGAGGAGCCGGTACACCTGTGCAAGATTGGAAGGGGGAGGAGCCGGTACACCTGTGCAAGATTGGAAGGGGGAGGAGCCGGTACACCTGTGCAAGACTGAAAGGGGGAGGAGCTGGTACACCTGTGCATAACTGGTAGGGGGAGGAGCCCGTACACCTGTGCAAGACTGGAAGGGGGAGGAGCCGGTACACCTGTGCAAGTCAAAGGGGGTGGAGCCGGTACACCTGTGCAAGACTGAAGGGGGACGAGCCGGTACACCTGTGCAAGACTAGAAGGGGGAGGAGCCGGTACACCTGTGCAAGACTGGAAGGGGGAGGAGCCGGTACACCTGTGCAAGACTGAAAGGGGGAGGAGCCGGTACACCTGTGCAAGACTGGAAGGGGGAGGTGCCGATACACCTGTGCAAGACTGGAAGGGGGAGGTGCCGATACACCTGTGCAAGACTGGAAGGGGGAGGTGCCGATACACCTGTGCAAGACTGAAAGGGGGAGGAGTCAGTACACCTGTGCAAGACTGAAAGGGGAAGGAGCCGGTACACCTGTGCAAGACTGGAAGGGGGAGGAGCCGGTACACCTGTGCAAGACTGGAAGGGGGTGGAGCCGGTACACCTGTGCAAGACTGGAAGGGGGAGGTGCCGATACACCTGTGCAAGACTGAAAGGGGAAGGAGCCGGTACACCTGTGCAAGACTGGAAGGGGGAGGAGTCGGTACACCTGTGCAAGACTGAAAGGGGAAGGAGCCGGTACACCTGTGCAAGACTGAAAGGGGAAGGAGCCGGTACACCTGTGCAAGACTGGAAGGGGGAGGAGTCGGTACACCTGTGCAAGACTGAAAGGGGAAGGAGCCGGTACACCTGTGCAAGACTGGAAGGGGGAGGAGTCGGTACACCTGTGCAAGACTGAAAGGGGGAGGAGTCGGTACACCTGTGCAAGACTGAAAGGGGAGGAGTCGGTACACCTGTGCAAGACTGAAAGGAGGAGGGGCCGGTACACCTGTGCAAGACTGAAGGGGGAGGGTGGATTTAATTAATCCCTATAGGAAGTTATATAGCTATATTGAAGTGTTCATGTTTAGTTATTTTGTGTGTGTCTTGCATACTATCTGCTCCAGTCTTTTGTGTGTTCACAGTAATGGGAAATATTTACTGTAAATATGAGACGGAAGGTCCCGTGTGCTCCTCTATATTTTGTATTATTCGGGTGGGGGAGGGGGATTGTGTCTCATTCAAACATAATAAACAGTTTCTGAACAAAGAAAATCAGACTTGTCCAGAAGGACACGAGACTGAGAGCACTTCCCAGGGAAAGTCTATACAACCTTAAATCACATGAAAGCCCCATCAGTTTCGGTGTGACCGGTGGTTGTCTGAGGTTCAAAAGAACTCCGGGTGATTTGTTGAGGGTCTGACCCCACAATGAGTCTCACATTTACATTGTTTTCCTTTTATCTCAGCTCAGCACTGTCCACAATACTTCTTTTTTTTTTTTTTTTTTTTAACAGTTACATTATCAGGACAAGCTTTCAGGGGGGTCTACTACCTTCTTCCAAGTTCCAAGCAGGTATAATCCCTTCTTCCAAGATCCAAGCAGGTCTACCTGTGTTACCTTCTTCTAAAGTCCAAGCAGGTCCGCCTCCTTCTTCCAAGATCCAAGCAGGTCTACCCCCTTCTTCCAAGATCCAAGTAGGTCTACTACCTTCTAAAGTCCAAGCAGGTCTACCGTCTTCTTCTAAGCTGGCATACCTTCTTCATCTAAGGTCCTAGCAGGTATATTCCCTTCTTCCAAAATTCAAGCAGGTCTACCCCCTTCTTCCAAGATCCAAGCAGGTCTACCCCCTTCTTCCAAGATCCAAGCAGGTCTACCCCCTTCTTCCAAGATCCAAGCAGGTCTACCCCCTTCTTCCAAGATCCAAGCAGGTCTACTACCTTCTAAAGTCCAAGCAGGTTTACCGTCTTCTTCTAAGCTCCTAGCAGGCATACCCTTTTCATCTAAGATTCTAGCAGGTATATTCCCTTTTTCTAAAGTCCAAGTAGGTATAATATCTTCTTCTGAGGTTCAGGCAGGTATGCTTCCTTTTCTAAAGTCAAAGCAGATCTGGCCCTCCCTCTAAGGTCCAAGTAGGTGCTCCCTTTTTTCTAAAGTCCTAGCAGGTATACTTCTTTCTTTTAAGATCCTAGCCGGTATACTTCCTTTCTCTAAAATTCAAGCAGGTATGTGTCCTAACAGATACGTCCCCTATTTTCAAGGTCCTAGCAGGTCTACTACCTTTTTCTAAGTTCCGAGCAGGTCTGTCCTCTTCTTCTAAGGTCCAGGCAGGTATACCCCCTTCTTCTAAGGTCCGAGCAGGTCTACCCCCTTCTTCTAAGGTTCAAGCAGGTCTACTCTCTTCTTCTGAGGTCCAAGCAAGTATACCTCTTTCTAAGGTCCAAGCAAGTATACCTCCTTCTAAGGTCAAAGCAGGTCTACCCACTTCTTCTAAATTTCAAGTAGGTATAACCCCTTCTTCAAAGGTCCAAGCAGGTCCACCCCTTCTTCTAAGGTCCAAGCAGGTCCACCCCTTCTTCTAAGGTCCAAGCAGGTCCAACCCTTCTTCTAAGGTCCAAGTAGGTCTATCCCCTTCTTATAAGGTTCTAGCAGGTCTACCCCTTTTTCTAAGGTCCAAATAGGCATGCCCCAACTCCTCTAAGGTCCAATCAGGTATACCGCTTTTTTCTAAGGTCCTAGCAGATATAATCCTTTCTTCTAAAGTCCAAGCAGATATGTCCCCTCCTTCTAAGGTTCTAGCAGGTATACTACTTTCTTCTGAGTTCCTGACAGGTATATCCCTTTCTCCATTCCTTTTTCCTAGGGTCCAGTTAAGTATACCTTCTTCTAAGTTCCAAGCAGGTCTACCAAAATCTTCAAAGGTCTGAGCAGGTCTACCCCTTCTATAGTGCAAGCAGACATGCCTGCAAAAAAGTGAGTTCAATATAAAATCTCCATTTGGCATAGAGGAACCTCCCTGGGGATAGTAAAAAAAAAAGGGCATTCAGGAGGTGGCATCATCGCCTCCTGGACACCTGTAATCTGACTGTCAACCGTGGTCTGAAAAGTGCGTAAAGGAAGACTCACAGGGACATTAAAAACTGGTAAGACCTGGACACCTGTAATCTGGCTGTCAACCGTGGTCTGAAAAGTGTGTATAGGAAGACTCACAGGGACATTTAAAACTGGTAAAACTGGGTTACCACGGCTGGGTGTATAGCAAAAAGTGCAAAAAATTCATGTGTTCCTTGAAGTTTTTCAAATTCAGATTTTGTCTTCCTCTTGATGACCTGTAAAAATCCATGCCCACCACCCCACCCTTGACTTCTTCTTGGACAAGTCCATGCAAGTCCAGTAGACGTTTAGTAATACTGATGGACAGTCAGAAGATAAAGCCAATGTGGTAGCAGGTGGCCCCACCACCCTCATAGTTGACGTGCAGTGTGTACCCAGTACAAGCGTCTATTCTGCTCAGCTTCCAAGCCTTGATGAAGAGGAAGTTATGAGCCCACCAAAATTCAATGGTTTTATCTTCTGATTTTTTATTATTGACCTGTTAACTTGCACTGACTTATGACAATTGATCTTTTACACTTTGTTTAGACTTTTGAGGGGCACCCTGATGGACACCTCACTTAACAGCCAGCTGCTTTTCTTGAACTAGAGATTGAGCGTGACTTTCCCACTTGGGTTCAACTCCCCTACACGACTTTTGTAATACTTTTTGTTTGCATGGCACTATAGTCCTCTAACAACGGTGTTCTCTCTTTGACCTCTAGGACAGGCACAGAACTGCTTATCTGCTTCCTGCCTGAATGGAGGGACTTGTCAAGAAACCCTTAATGGTTCTACCTGTCATTGTCCCACACAGCCTCTGGTTTTCACTGGTCAACATTGTGAAGTCTTATATGATGCATGTACAGAGTTTGATTGCCCTAAAACCCACACGTGTCAAGCTAAACTTGGATATCCGGAATACCAGTGCCTCTGCCAGTCTGGAACTAACTGCACCACTAACAACTGTGACAATAACCCCTGTCTATTCCCGAACACTCAGTGCTCAGATGATGGAGAGGCATTCACATGCAAATGCCAAAATGGGTACGGTGGCCTAAAGTGCCAAGAGAAGGTGTCACCGTGTGCTCAAAACCCCTGTGACAACAGTGCTCAATGCGTGGAAACCGTGGACGGTTACACCTGCGTATGCCAAACGGGCTACACGGGACAGCACTGCGAAACCGTTATAAACAAATGTACATCGAACCCTTGCCAGAATGAAGCCATCTGTGTGGATAAGTTGAACAAGTACATGTGCTTTTGTGTACCGGGCTTCCAGGGACACCACTGCGAGATAGACATTAATGAGTGTGCGTCAGCACCATGCCAAAATAACGGCACCTGCCTCAACCTGATGGACCAATATGCGTGTGAATGTGCCACGGGCTATACAGGTAAGAAGGAAGATTGCTGCCCAATTTCTTGTCTACTGCACTTTGCACTACCTTACTATACATAGGCCTTATTTTCTCCTGATAGGAGTGGAAATCTCCCAAGTAGGTTCATAGATGGTAAAAAAAAAAACCTGACAGGCCCAATGCAATTGATCTATAATTGACGTGACTTTAATATCATTTTAATTTTACTCTGTATTCCAAAGGCTGTTGTGTTTTTTTTTTTTTTTTTTTTTTTTAACATGTGACCAGCAGCAGAGGACTAGAAGCTCCTCCTGCTTAGGTTTCCCTGCAGGCAGGCTGAGAGATAGCTGGGTCATCTGACAGCTGGATATCAATTAGGAAAAAAGGTACTTCGATTTTTTTCTTTTTTTTTTAATTAAAATACTTACAGTGCCATCATCCACATCCAGAAATAGAAGGGACAATGTACATTACACAGTGTGGGTTTAGTATCACTTTAATTATTTGATCATACATCTCTAAGCATTGAGAGAACATCGGAGGATTACCACCTATAGAAGACATACCGGAACAGGGGACCACTGTAAGAACCTCATTGGGGTTGATGGTCCTTGCAGTGGACCCTATTCTGCCCTGTGCCTCTTCTTCCTCATGTTGGGCATGTAAGTGAAGCTTGTTCGTATCCTTGCCTCTTGAGGGTATTACCAGCAGAGAAGTGGTGGACCATGAAGAACACATGGCTAGCCTCCTTATAGAATGATTCTTTATCCATTAAACAGTACAAGTCCAACAGGTTCACAGGTCTTCATTTACTGCAAAGCAATTAGAATGACCAGAGGATGCCTCCCTTGAGCTTTCAGTTGGTTGGGGCACTGTGTTTATCTTTATGTTACAGGTTCTCTTAAGAGTTTTCACGGCACCGGTGAATCCTCCAACAGGGATGTTCTCCTTCCTCTGAACGCTGATCCTTGCAATGCACTCTGCACTGTACAGGGATATCTGTCTTATGATCCTTCCCACTCCCAGCTAAGGGGTGACAGAGTCCTAACTCTCCCTCACCAGACATGTTCCTGTTCCTCCCTAAAACTACTCCACTGCAGGGCTCCATGGTGGCACAGATCTATTTATATCACTTCTGTGTCCCAAAATGGATGCCCAAAACTCGCAAGAACCCTGTATCAAAACTATACACAAGTTCTCCCACGATTCTGGGAAACACCAGGGATCCTACGATGGTGATCCACACTAATGTGGGTGCTGGCGTCTCATGTACTCTAGAAGTAACAAGTGAAGGTAGTATGGAAGCGCCGCACTCACAGCAGCCCGGTCACAGATGAAAGTGTAGAGTGCCCTCAGCCCAGGCTCTTCCCAAGCCACACCCCTTGATGTTTTTTTTACCACACCCCTGGGGCTTGGCCATAGAGGTCAGCTCTATGACTAAGCCCCGGGGGCGGGAATGAAATGCATCAGAGGGCAGGGCTTGGAAGGAGCCTGGGCTGATGCCGAGCTTCACTTTCATCTGAGACCGGGCTGCTGTGAGTGTGGTGCTTCCATATTACATGCAACTTACATAGGTTGTTCAAATTTCACATGTTGGTAGAGTAACTCTTCCTCTATAGCAAGTCATCTTCTTCTTCTTTCGTCTTTCTTGTTTCTTTTTCTTTCTTCTTTCTTCTTTTCTTTCTTCTTCTTCCTTCTTTCTTCTTCTTTCTTCTTCTTCCTTCTTTCTTCTTCTTTCTTCTTCCTCCTTCCTCCTTCTTTCTTCTTCTTTCTTCTTCTTCCTTCTTTCTTCTCTTTCTTCTTCTTTCTTCTTCTTCCTTCTTTCTTCTTCTTTCTTCTTCCTCCTTCTTTCTTCTTCTTTCTTCTTCCTCCTTCTTTCTTCTTCTTTCTTCTTTGGTCTTTCTTCCTTCTTCCTTCCTTTTTTCTTCTTCTTACTTCTTCTTTCTTCTTCCTCCTTCTTAATTCTTTCTTGTTCTTCCTCCTTCTTTCTTGTTCTTCCTCCTCTTTCTTCTTCTTCCTCCTTCTTTCCTCTTCTTCCCCCTTCTTTCTGCTTCTTCCTCTTCTCTTCTTCCTCCTTCTTTCTTCTTCCCTCAAACAGAAGCAAGGGGGGGGGGGGGTGTTCAGGCTGTCCCATATTCACAGAAGGCTACAGAATGTTTATGGAGGTGACACCATTAACAAGAGTTACCAATGACAAGACATTGATCTTCTGTGTCGGGGCAGCCTGCACCCCTTCTTTATCAGAACTCAATGGCGGCACGTTGCTTCTTCTTGCAATCCATTATTAACCTGCAATGAAAAAAAAAAAAAAAGAAGATTGATTACTATAGAGGAAGAGTTACTCTACCAACATGTGAAATTTGAATGATCTATGTAAGTTAACTGCTTGCCGTCCGACCACCGTCAAATGACAGAGAGACGGTGCGGCTCTCGCTCTGGGTGGATGTCATTAATGACATCCACCAGCACACTTGAACGTCCACTGGGGGCACGCAGCACGTCAATCGCGGCTGCGCTGTGTTGCTAGGACAAGGCGCAACCCCGATCTCTATAAAAAGCCGATACCGTGGCTCTTTTTAACTATGTGATCGGCTGTGTCCAGTCACAACCGGTCACATGTAAACACGGAAATGCCAGTAATCCGCTCTCATCACCTCACACTGACAGAGTGTGTGGCGAGGAGAGCCCGATCAATGGCATCTCCTCGCAGGGGACATCGAGACATGTAATCAGGGCACTGATCATCAGTGCCCTGATTACAATAAAGCGCAATCAGTGCCCACAAGTGCCACCAACCAGTGCCCATTAGTGATGCCAGTCGGTGCTGGCTATCGGTGCCAAATATCGTTGCTGCCAACAATGCCCATCATTGCTGCCCATCAGTGGGCACTGATGGGCAGCAATGATGAGTGGCACCGATGGCCAGCACTGCCGCCTATCAGTGCTCATCAGTGTCACACATCAGTGCCACCTATCGGTGCCCATAAGTGCGGCATATTAGTGCCACCTAATCAGTGCCCATAAGTGCCACCTCATCAGTGCAGTCTATCAGTGCCGCCTCATCAACGCACATCAGTGTTAGGAGAAAAATTACTTAATTACAAAATTTACTGACTGAAACTAAGAAAAACGTTTTTTTGTTTTTTTTTACAAAATGTTTGGTCTTTTTTATTATTTATTTATTTATTTTTGTAAAAAAAATAAAAAAACCCAGCAGTGATTAAATATCATCAAAGAAAGCTCTATTTGTGCGAAGAAAATTATAAAAATCTGAAAATGATAAAAATCTCACATGGTTACAGTGTAGCATGACCGTGCAATTGGCAATCAAAGTGCGACGGCGCCTGGAAGCTGAAACAAAAACTTATGCCCACTTTAGCACTACTTTTGATACAGATCCTCGTATCTCTTTTTTATTTTCTAAATCCCCCCCCCCCCCTCTCTTCATTCTGCAGTGATCTCCCCTCCACTTACACATCACAGCCTGGTACAAACAAGGAGAAGGACATACGTGTGTGTGAATGGGAGATGCAATGCTTGGACATTCCTTCAGTGATCAATCACGGGTTTAAGCTGTTAAGCTGTGGAGGAGCCATTGTAACCGAAGACCAAAGACCCCCCCTAAAAACGTAATCATTTAGAAGAGCAAAAGAGATAAACATCAAAGGGGCAGCTAATGTGACCCTTACTGGATTTCTAGTGTATTTGTTGGGGAGGTGAAATGGTAACATCTTTAATAATTGGCTAGAACAACCCCTACATTAACAACATTCAATGTAAAAAAAAAATTGTATTAAGTAAATGTAAACCTAATCACTAAGATCCCACAGAGGCTTTAACATTTTAATTTCATTTCAAAATTTCTTTCATTTTTTTATATTTTATATATATAATATATTATATATATATATATATATATATATATATATATATATATATATTATATATATATATATATATATATATATATATATATATATTATATATATATATATATATATATATAATGTTTTAATATAAGTACACACTTTTGTGAGATACTGTGTGTGTGTGTGTGTGTGTGTGTGTATATATATTATACATCTCTCTCTCTCTCTCTCTCTCTCTCATATATATATAGAAATATTAAATATAAAAAAATAGATATTCTCTCTCTAATATATATATATATATATATATACACACACACAGTATTTCACAAAAGTGTGTACTTATATTAAACATTATATATATATATTACAGAGAGAGAATATCTATTTTTTTATATTTAATATTTCTATAAGAGAGAGAAGAGAGAGGTATATTATATATATACACACACACACACACACACAGTATTTCACAAAAGTGTGTACTATATTAAACATTTATACATATATATAGATATTAAATATAAAAAAATCTCTCTCCCTAATAAATAAATATATATATATATATATATATATATATATATATATATATATATATATATATATATATATATATATATATATATATATATATATATATTAGAGAGAGAATATTTTTTTATATTTAATATTTCTATATATATGAGAGAGAGAGATGTATAATATATATATATAT
>NC_133332.1:314724640-314791385 GCF_042186555.1 Aquarana catesbeiana | reverse complement strand
GCAGGTGGGCGTTAAAGTGGTTTTAAACCTCAGACATGAGTTATGAACAAAGCAAATCCCTCCATAGTGGGGGGGTCGGCAAGCCGTCGTCGATCGCAATCGACCAGTCAACTGTGGGGAGCAGACAGGTAGACCTGAAGGGGGAGGTTGATATGTAGGGGGCAGAGGAAACTACGGGGGGGGGGGGGGGTGATGTGATGGGGGGCAGAGGTCACTACTGTGGGGGGTGATGTGAAGTGGAGCAGAGGACACTACTGTGGGGGGTGATGTGAAGGGGACAGAGGACACTACTGTGGGGGGGGGGGTGATGTGAAGAGGGGCAGAGGACACTACTGTGGGAGGTGATGTGAAGGGGACAGAAGACACTACTGTGGAGGGTGATGTGAAGGGGGCAGAGGGACACTACTGCGGGGGATGATGTGAAGGGGGGTAGAGGACACTATTGTCGGGGGTGATGTGAAGTGGAGCAGAGGACACTACTGTGGGGGGTGATGTGAAGGGGGGCAGAGGACACTACTGTGGGGGGTGATGTGAAGAGGGGCAGAGGACACTACTGTGGGAAGTGATGTGATGGGGGGCAGAGGTCACTACTGTGGGGAGATGATGTAAAGGGGGGCAGAGCACACTACTGTGGGGGTGATGTGAAGTGGAGCAGAGGACACTACTGTGGGGGTGATGTGAAGGGGGACAGAGGACACTACTGTGGGGGGGTGATGTGAAGAGGGGCAGAGGACACTACTGTGGGAGGTGATGTGAAGGGGGGCAGAGGACATTACTGTGGGGGGTGATGTGAAGGGGGGCAGAGGACACTAGTGTGGGGGGGGGGTGGATGTGAAGGGGGGTAGAGGACACTACTGTGGGGGGGGTGTGATGTGACGGGGCAGAGGACACTACTGTGGGGGGGGTGTGATGTGAAGGGGGCAGAGGACACTACTGTGGGGGGGGGGGGGGTGATGTGAAGGGGGGTAGAGGACACTACTGTGGGGGTGTTGTGATGTGAAGGGGGGCAGAGGACACTACTGTGGGGGGGGGGTGTGATGTGAAGGGGGGTAGAGGACACTACTGTGGGGGGGTGTGATGTGAAGGGGGCAGAGGACACTACTGTGGGGGGGGGGTGGGTGATGTGAAGGGGGGCAGAGGGGGTGATGTGAAGGGGGGCAGAGGGGGTGATGTGAAGGGGGGCAGAGGACACTACTGTGGGGGGGTGATGTGAAGGGGAGCAAAAAAATTGTAGAATAAGCATTTAATATAAAGGCATTGTCTGAGTAATTGATACCAACCTGCTAGCAAAGTGCTCTATCCTTGAATGTGTATCAGCATGGGAAGCATTGGGGAGGACAAGGACCTGTCACAAATTAATAATGGAAAAAGTAAATTAAATGATAACAAACATTTATCAATATCTGAGAAAAACAAAAAACAAAAGTTTGCTTCCTCCATATCGGACCCCAACCCTGGAGCTCTTCACTGTGCGTGGGTGAAACACCTAGGCCGTACGTAGCTCCCAACTGTCCCGGATTTCGAGGGGCTGTCCCGGATTTCGAGGGTCTGTCCCTCTTTCCTCCTCATTTATCCCTCATTTGTTGGGAGGTATCCATAGATAAAGGCTCGTGTACAGCTAAAAACTACTAATGAGTTCTTGCTACAAGGTAAGACGTGGACTGAGGACTTGAGGCTTTATCCCACCCAAAGCTCTACAAAGTCTCCAGGTTCCAGGACCCAGTACTGTATTTATTAACCACCTAACTGTGACCACCTCATGTAGGAGTACGGTGGCAGAGTGGCTCTCCTTGCCGGACCACGTACCTAGTACGTGATCCGGCACTCCCTGGTAGGGGGGGGGGGGGGGGGGCGTGTGCCGCCACTGTACTGTGATTAGGCACAAGCTGATCAGCGGGTAAACAATGCAGAGCTTCGTCCTGTCAGTGGGGGATGTACTGGATTTTGTTTCCCTGCAAAGTAGGGAATGAAATCCATCATTTTTCTTAGTACACAAAAACACTGACTAGGCACACATTTAACCCCGTGATCGCCCCTGATGTTTAACCCCTTCCCAGCCAGTGTCATTAGTACAGTGACAGTGTATATTTTTTTAGCACTGATCACCGTATTGGTGTCACTGGTCCCCACAGAGAGTCAAAAGTGTCACTTAGTGTTAGATTGTCCGCCACAAGATCGCAGTCCCGCTATAAGTCGCTCATCGCCGTCAGTACCAGTATAAAAAATAAACAATCCAATATATATCCCGCAAATCAATCAAAATACGGTTATTCAGATTTTTTTTTTTTTTTACCAGAAATATGTAGCAGAATACGTGTTGGTCTAAATTGATGAAGAGATATTTGCGCTATAAACAAAAATATTTTTTTGAAAAAAAAAAATATATATATATATATCTCTATATCTCTATATCTATATCTATAGGTATATATATCTATCTCTCTTATATATATATATATATATAGATCTCTATATATATCTATATCTATCTATCATATATATATATATATATAGATAGATAGATAGATAGATAGATATATATACATATATATACACACACATATACATATATATACATATATATATATATATATATATATATAGATAGAGAGATAGATAGATAGATATATTATATTTATTTATTTTTATTTATTTTTTCAAAAAAAGTATTCTTGTTGTTTATAGTGCAAAAAAATAAAAAACCCAGTGGTGATCAAATATAATATAGTACACACAAAAACACTGGCTAGGCACACAGTTAACCCTTTGATCCCTTCCCAGCCAATGCCGTAATATCGCAGTTCCGATATTAGTCGCTGATCACTACCATTACTAGTATAAAAATAAATAAATAAATAAAAATTGCAGTCTCCCATAGTTTGTAGACGCTTTTTTGCACAAATATACGTTTCTTGGAATTTTTTTTTTTTTTTTACCAAAAATATGTAGCAGAACACATATTGGCCTAAATTTATAAAGAAATGTGATTTTTTTTTTTTTTTTGGATATGTTTTATGGCAGAAAGTAAAAAATATTGTTGCTTTTTTTTTCTAATTGATGAAGAGATTCGATTTTTTACATTTTTTTTTTTATTGGATATATTTTATAGCAGAAAGTAAAACTTTTTTTTTTTTTTTTTTTTCAGCTTTGGTCTTTTTTTTTTTTTTTTTTTGTTTATAGCGCAAAAAATTAAAAACGCAGAGGTGATCAAATATCACCAAAAAAGGCTCTATTTGTGTGATTTTTTTAAAAATAAAATTTCGTTTGTGCACAGCATGGCATGACTGCGGAATTGTTAGTTAAAGTAACGCAGTGCCAAAAAAGCTAAATATGGCCTGGTCATGAAGGGGGGAGGGGGGGGGGTAAATTTTCCGGAGGTCAAGTGGTTAGGTTTCCTCCATATCGGACACGACCCCTATGTGTGGGTGAAGAAAAATAGGCTGTACATATAGAACATCCACAATCTTACCCTCCAATGCCCTAATATATATATATATATATATATATATATACATATATATATATATATATATATATATATATACATATATATATATATATATAATCTTCAATGTTCCTTACGTGTCGGTGTCAATAACTTCAGCCTCCAGCATGGACTGCACAGGAAGGTAGCCTCGCAGCGGGTGGCGACTAAAATACTGACGTGTCCTAAATTTATTTTTGAGAGTGGTAGCAAAATCCCTCATTTTCTCTCCCGAGGTTGTCTGCAAAAAAAAAAAAAAAAAAAAAAAAAAAAAAAAAAAAAAAAAAAGGATATGCTGTTATAGAAACAAATAGAACAATTTCATAGTATTACTCTATTGATAGAGAAGAGCTAAACTTCACAGTGGGGATTTTTTTTTTTTTTTATTGCTGAACAGCAAGACCTTCTGAAGAATTTCCTGCCTTTGCACCTTTATCTATGTTCAATAAATAGGATATAACTAAACGAGTCAGGAAAAGATTTTTTTTTTAGAAGTTGCGTTCAATAAAAAGGTTTTTGGGGACATCCCTAATGCAGGTTCAAGGGGTATAACAATAAATAGCAATAAATCATAAATATAATAAAATGAGATACAATTATAACGTAACGCGCTACTTAACCTTACTCTTGCTTAGTTATTGATATGATCTTGATTTATATTTATCTTAAATTGTTTTATTAAACTTTTGTTTAAAATAGAAGACTTTTGTAGCTTTGTTAAATGAGAGACTGCTAATGTTTTTAAGTGTATCCACACATGTGTCGGGAATACATACTTTCGTTAGTTTCTATATTTATTGTAATTTTTATTTAATCTCCTATAGCCCTAATGAAGGTTGACCTTTGCAGCTCCCTGAAACATGTTGGAATTTACATTTATTTACTTATTTTTTATTTACCTTTTATTCAATTTTTATGTTTATTTTATTTGATTTATTATTATTTATTATATGATATATTTGTAAATGTATTTGTTATATTTTTATGTTTATTATTTCTTTATTTTATTTTTAATATATTTTATTTATTATTTATATATTTTTTTATATTTGTTTTTTATTTTATTTTGTTATATTATGTATTATTTTTATTATATTAAATTTTTATTTTATTCAGTTTTTTTATTCTGTTTTACTTTTTTACGTAATATTTATATTTAAATGTTTGCTTTTTATTTTTACAGAACTTTTCTGGACTATATGCAACTGCCTTTTTTGCTTTCTACCTTGGTCAAAAGGTGGATCTACAAGCCAACCTACGGCCTCTGTGCTCCAGCGCCCCTATTTCTTTTCTTCCGCTCACACATTAGAACTGAGGAAGTTATACTTGGATTAGAGGCGAAACACGTCCAACATTACAGGACCAGTCCAGTTGAATGTGTCTGTCTATGTGCTCCCTTTAAAATAAATAACGTAATATTTCACGATGGGATTTATTTACTTGGTTCACTTATTATTTTTTTTTTTTTTCTATAAATATTTTCTGCACTATATACAACTGCCTTTTTGCTTTCTTTGTCAAAAACTGGATCTACAAGCCCCCATTGCTTTTTTTCCGCTCGCACATTAGAACTGAGAAAGCTATTCTTGGATTAGAGGTGAAACACGTCCAACATTACAGGACCAGTCCAGTTGAATGTGTCTGTCTATGGGCTCCCTTTAAAATAAATAACATTGTGTAATATTCCATGATTGGATTTATTTACTTGGTTTACTTATTTTTTTATTTTATTTCCATAACTCTTTTCTGAACTATTTACAACTGCTTTTTTGCTTTCTTCCTTGACCAGTAAGTGGATCTACAAGTCAAAAGACGGCCTCTGTGCTCCATCGCCTTGTTCCTTTCCTTTCGTTCACACGTTAGAACTGAGGAAGCTACTTGGATTAGAGGTGAAACACGTTCAACATTTTATGCAGGGGCTGTCTGTCCATCAGGGCGCACGTGCGCCGCCCCCCCCCCCCAACTGTCCATCACCGTCTCTCCTTTGAAGCACCAGAGGCTCTAATAGGCTTCAATATAGGGTGGGCTTGGGTCGCAGAGAGGTGCGCTCTGAGCCCACCCAGGTGTATTACAACAGCAAATCAATACACATATATTCCATAACTGAATTTATTTACTTGGTTTACATACTGTTTATTTTATTTCTTTAAATCTTTTCTGGACTATATACAACTGCCCTTTTTTGCTTTCTTCCTTGGTCAAAAAGTGGATCTACAAGCCAGTCTATGACCCCCTGTTCTCCTGTACCCCATTTGTTTCCCTCACACATTACAACTAAAGGAAGCTACTTGGATTAAAGGCGAAACGCGTTCAACA
This sequence comes from Aquarana catesbeiana, assembly GCF_042186555.1. NCBI lineage: Eukaryota > Metazoa > Chordata > Amphibia > Anura > Ranidae > Aquarana > Aquarana catesbeiana. Next base: position 314,785,585 of record NC_133332.1, on the reverse strand, counting down.
TTACAGGACCATTACAGTTTCAATGTGTCTATCTATTGGCTCCCTTTAAAAAAAAAAAATACCGTTGTGTAATATTCCATGATTGGATAATGGAGTTTGCTTCCTTTGCTTGCTTGCCCAGTTAGGAAACAGGTCTGGCAAATATCCACTCCAAATTGTTTCAGGCTACGGTACCTGGAAACAGGAAGTAAATGGAAAAAAATACATGAATACTGCTCTAAAGTCTGAATGAGAGTGCAGAGTAAAGATACAAGCAAAGGCAATTTATTGTGTATATGATGAGCATTTTTTTTTTAACAAAGATTCCTCCAGAGGTTGTTAGGGGTTCCTTTAGCAGTGGTGGGCTGTTCTCCTGCTGTCAGGACCTGGATCATCTGCTGGTGGCACTTCCCAGAAGGTAGGTTTGTAGTTCCAGTGTCCACCAGCAGGTGTCTCCCAGCAACCAGCAGATCCCAGTAATCAGCTCTACCTGGTGCTGGCTGGTGGGAGGGTATTTAGTCCCTCTTCTGCTGTTACTCTTTGCTCAAGTGTTTTTCTTGCTGCCAAATACTGCTGGCTGTTATCTTGTTCCTGCTCTTTTTGCCTTGTACCTATGACCCAGTTATGGTGAACCTTGGCACTCCAGATGTTTTGGAACTACATTTCCCATGATGCTCAACTATACTTGCAGAATGCATGAGCATCATGGGAAATAAAGTTCCGAAATATCTGGGGTGCCACGGTTTGCCATCACTGCTATAGCCTGAACCCTGCTGCCTTATTCCTACTCCCCCTTGTTCCTGAACCCAGTTTTGGTTCCCCCCTGCTATATGTTCTCTGCACCTCCAGTTTTATCTTGCTTTCTTGTGTTCCCTGTTTGTATATATGGTATATAGCAGGGGTCTCCAGACTTTCTAATTTTAAGCAAAGGACCATGTTCTTTGCCCACTCCAGGCTTTAGGGGACCAGCATGTGGCCAGTGGAAGTAGAAAATTCCCCCGAATCAGTGTCCTATCACTGCTTTTAATGGGAGGAATAGTGCCCCATTGTTGATATCAATGAGAAGAATAGTGCCCCATTGATGGTGTCAGTAGGGGGAATGGTGCCCCACCATTGGTGTCAGTTTGTGGAATAGTGCCCCATTGATGGTGTGAGTAGGGGGTATGGTGCCCCGTCTTTGGTGTCTGTTGGTGTAATAGTGCACCATTGATGGTGTCAGTAGGGGGAATGGTGCCCCACCATTGGTGTCAGTTTGTGGAATAGTGCCCCATTGATGGTGTGAGTAGGGGGTATGGTGCCCCGTCTTTGGTGTCTGTTGGTGTAATAGTGCACCCATTGATGGTGTCAGTAGGGGGAATGGTGCCCCACCATTGGTGTCAGTTGGTGGAATAGTGCCCCAAGGGCCAGAAAAAGGCAAGCAAAGGGCCACATCTGGCCCCTGGGCGGCAGCTTGGAAACCACTTGTATATAGTTAGTTTGATTAGGATTTCTGTTATTTTGTTAGGTCATTTAGCTAGGTATTTTTTGTATTATACTGCCCAGTTTCCTAATGTAGCTATGCAGCTTTGGCCAACCTTACTGCTGATGCCTGACACCTGCCCATAGCGCCTGCATACTTTTCTTAGCTATTGAAACTCTTTTGGGTAGTAGCTGAGCAATGGTACCCATATCTCTTGAGGGACATCCAGCCTGTCCTTTGTTTTTACAGGTGGTACAGCCGGTCTATACTCTGAATATATGAGGAACCTTGTATGATTTTTCTCCACCTTTCTCTTATTATCTGCAGTCATTATGCCCATACGGTATTTCTTTGTCCTTATGTAAAAAAAAAAAAAAAAATCAAAAACATTATTGTAAGTGAAAGACGTCCAGCCTAGAATGCAATATTCATTCATTCATACTTCGTTCTAGACCAGGGTTCCTCCAGAAATTTCTAGAGGGTTCCTTGAGTTGTGGCTGATTGACCTCCCATTTGATGGTGCCCAGGGAGTTCTGTAGCCACTACCTTTCTTTTTGATCTAATACAGTCAGTCATTCTCAACCAGGGTACCAAGGAGCCCTAGGGTTCCTCCAGCGATTGCTAGGGGTTCCTTGAGTTGTAGCTAATTGACCTCCCATTTGATGGTACCCAGATAGTTCTGGAGCCACTGCCACTCTTTTTGATCTAATACAGTCATTCTCAACCAGGGTATCAAGGAGCCCTAGGGTGCCTCCAGAGATTGCTAGGGGTTCCTTGAGTTGTGGCTGATTGACCTTCCATTTAATGCTGCACAGATAGTTCTGGAGCCACTGCCACTTGTTTTGATCTTTCACAGTCAGTCATTCTCAAACAGGGTACCAAGGAGAACTAGCAGTCCTCCGGAGATTTCTAGAGGTTCCTTGAGTTGTGGCTGATTGGCCTCCCATTTGATGGTGCCCAGATAGTTCTGGAGCCACTGCCACTCTTTTTGACCGAATACAGTCAATGATTCTCAACCAGGGTACCAAGGAGCCTTAGGGTTCCTCTAGCTAGGGGTTCCTTCAGTTGTGGCTGATTGACCTCCCATTTGATGGTGCCCAGATAGTTCTGGAGCCACTCTTTTTGATCTAATACAGTCATTTTTAACCAGGCTACCAAGGTACCCTAGGGTTTCCCCAGAGATTGGTAGGTGTTCCTTGAGCTGTGGCTAATTGACCTCCAATTTGATGGTGCTAAGATAATTCTGGAGCCACTGCCACTTTTTGATCTAATACAGTCATTCTCAACCAGGCTCCTTGCCTAGGGTTCCTCCAGAGATTGCTAGGGGTTCCTTGAGCTGTGACCTCCCATTTGATGGTGCCCAGATAGTTATGGAGCCACTGCCACTCTTTTTTGATCTAATCAATTTTGCCATAGAATATATATGTTGTAAAAACAGAATTTCCTTTTAGGAATTACATAATTATTGTGATTTTCTGCAATAAACGTTGACCCGTTTGCTGTCCTTGTCAGAAATCTCTCTCTATGTGTCGTAAACGCTCTTGCCTTTATCTCCTACTTGTAATAAGAAATAGCAGCATTTTTCTGGTTCATCTTTTCTGTTAAAGAAAGTTGTTGAAGTGATTTCTAACACTATGAAAACAACTTACATTGTGCCATTTCACGCTGGGTGGTCCTATGCCAGCAAACTCCATTGTCCGTTCAGACTATTATCTTGCCTTGTATTTACACCACCTTGCGCTGCAAAGATCTTCATCTTTTCACAGCATGTAGCCTATTTTTTTTTGCACCCAGCATGGGTTACACACGTTGTGCCTGCTATAAAACTGAGGAATAAATTCTGAATCTTTGCTAGATTTAGATCTCAATGGATAAAAGGAGGACTGGGAGCCAAAACACAACCAACTGGCTCCTTCATAGGGGGGCAATTGCCCTTGCACCTCTTCTACAGCTGTGGCACCCCCCCTCATCTCTGCCCCCACTATGTCTTAGCAATCGGGAGCAGCACTTCTCTGTGCAGCCTCGGAGAGGCTTGTCTTTGCTCCCCCCCGTCTCAGCAGACGGCAGCAGGGAAAAGGACAGAACTCCTCCTATAGATCCCTTGCCTCTCTGCACAGCCACAGCAACCCCTCGTCTCTGTTTCCCATAGTCTTGGCATTCCGCAGACCCCCAGCAACTGACTCAAGCCCTCCTCTGGTCCTCCTCCAGAGCCTGCATGTTCTGCTACCCAGCCCTGTCCCCAGCCCTCCTCTGGTCTTCCTCCAGACCCTGCACTTCCTGCTTGCCAGCTTCTTCCTGGCAGCAGCACAAGGTAAGGGAGGTAGGTGCACTGTGATGCAAGGGATGAAGGCCTCGACTTCTGATGGTTGGAGGGGGTGGTGCTTGACATCTGACGTAAAGGTGGGTGGGGTGCTCTGGACATTTGCTTATAAGTATTATGAGAATAATACAATTCTATGCCAGATGAAAAGGAGAGTGGCACACCGCTGATATCATCTACAGGAAACTTTATTAGAGACTACTCAGACAGAACACCATGGCAGAACCGGTAGCGGGCACCAATAAGGTTTCTTGTGGATGATACCAGCGGTGTGTGACCCTCCTTTTCAGACTTGCATCATCTGTTACAGGAGTGTGAGTGGGCTCCGTACCGGCCTGCACCCGCCCTTGACAGCTTACGTCTTACATTATTACTAAAACCAGTAATAATCAAATGTAGAGGCAATTATTTAATATGATGAAGAGTAGATATATTTATCTAGTCTTAGAGATACAACTGGCCCTTTGAGGGCAACCATAATGCTGATGTGGCCCGCAATGAAATGGAGTTCGACACCCCTGCTGTCGTTTCCAGCATGGGGATTTTGAGGTTCCCACCATAGATCAGGCTGAACACAAAGACATCTACCCTAAAAGGATCCCAGAGGGAAAGCCCAGCCTGGCATAACTGGGACACAGTTCCAACTCCTAGCCCATCCATGCCATCCATGCTAAGTCCCCAAGAAGAGATCCATGTCCAAGAGTAGTCCCCAATTGGTACAGGATAATCAGAGGCCACAAGTTCCATAAAAACAGTTACTGGACTTTACTGTAGAGTAAACGAGCTAACGGCAATCATACATCAGAATGATGGAACAAGCTTCAAACCAGTTGCAGGACAGATAAAGTGAGAGAGACTTGTGCCCACACTGAAAAGTCATGATAGTCCCTAATTGAGGAAAGCATACAACCTTACCTTCCAGCGGGGAATCATCCAAGCAGGGCCGGAACTAGGGGTGGGCAGGAGGGACGGCTCTTATATTTACTTCTCCAAATCTTGGACACCCAACAAAGGAACCCTTGTCCTAAAAGGACTTTTTTCCTAATAGGGCCTGCACCCCGTTAGAGGCATTTAATTCCTAGGGGCTGCCATTGACTGCAGGTCCTACTCTAATTGAAAACTAAATATGGGAACTTCTCCACTCAAGGCCACCAGCCCATTGTATAATATGTTCAGTGTGACAAATGTCCCTCTGTCCCTTATCCCAATCCTCCCAAGCCTCTCAGAATTGTAATCTAAAATGTTTTCTAAACAATTCATGCTCTTCTGTATTGTCTATTTTGAGAAAACAATATATTCATCCATGGGTCAGCCTATCAGTACTGGTGCCATTGCTTAAACAGCCGTGGTCTCCAAACTGCATCGGTTTGCTTGCCTTTATCCGACCCTTAGGGCACTGTTCCTCTCACTGACAGGAGACACTCCTGACACTCCTATTCTACCTACTGATACCAATGATGGGGTACTGTTCCTCCCACTGACACCACCATTGGGCATTATTCCTCCCACTGACACAAAAAATGGGACACTATTCCTCCCACAAACATCAACGATAGGTCACTATTCCTCACACTCACATGAACGTCTGCCCCCCCCCCCTCCCTAAAGTCTGAAGGACAGTAAACTGGCCCCTTGTTTAGAAAGTTTGGAAGACCCCCCCCCTCGTGTAAACCTTGATTTGTCTGTTCTTGTCATTCCTTTCAATTACTCTGTGCTTCCTACTTTATTTCGTGTCAAACATTTGAAACTCTGCGAATGATTAAAACTCTACAAGAACATTAATCTTTGATCTTTTTTTTATATTTAAGCATAGAAAGTTCCTCCATAGGGGAGAAAAGGTCCATCGCCAAAGGAAACAAGCAAAAAAATGAAGACTTGCGTAGTGGTGCTTTAGCAGTGCATCTGCGGCCAGCAAAGGTTTTGCCAGTGTCTAAACATCTGGTAGCAGCCTACAGTATCTCACAAAAGTAAGTACACCCCATCAGTCACATTTTTGTAAATATTTTATTCTATCTTTTCATGTGACAACACTGAAGAAATGACACTTGTCTACAATGTAAAGTAGTGAGTGTACAGCTTGTATAACAGTGTAAATTTGCTGTCCCCTTAAAATAACTCAACACACAGCCATTAATGTCTAAACCGCTGGCAACAAAAGTCAGTACACCCCTAAGTGAAAATGTCCAAATTGGGCCCAATTAGCCCTTTTCCCTCCCCGGTGTCATGTGACTCGTTAGTGTTACAAGGTCTCAGGTGTGAATGGGGAGCAGGTGTGTTAAATTTGGTGTTATCGCTCTCACTCTCTCATACTGGTCACTGGAAGTACAACATGGCACCTCATGGCAAAGAACTCTCTGAGGATCTGAAAAAAAGAATTGTTGATCTACATAAAGATGGCCTAGGCTATAAGAAGATTGCCAAGACCCTGAAACTGAGCTGCAGCACGGTGGCCAAGACCATACAGAGGTATAACAGGACAGGAGGATAGGACAGAGCGCCTACGATTAGATAGTTAAGTTACCAAGTATAAAGTACCATCATCCCAACAATCTACTACAAAAGGAGGCAGGGAGTAGGGAATGCCGCAGTTCGCTGCTTCTGTCGGCAGATGTCCCAACCCCCCACACACAGGGAAAAACACAGGGGACTATTTCGGTACTGAAGGTAGTAGGGTATTAATACAAAAAGGTGAAGAGAGGATAATAAGATAAAAACTATATTTTTAATAGAAAGCCATTTTAAAAAGATATATATATCACAATAATGTAATAACATATACAGTTGCAATACAGGACAAGGCAATATATACAACCACATGAATTGCATCCAGTAATAACAGAGATTGTAACAATGACTTGGATTCTCGACCGGTTTCGCGGTATTCACCGCTTCCTCAGGAGAGTAAAGTCCGCTCAGGTATTCTCTGTAGATATATGGGGCCCCATACAATTCCCCCTGCGACGAACACAGGGGATAACAGAACAGCCTCCAGATGCTGCTCCTCGTTGAGCGCCACGTCAGAGGACTGTAGGCTACAGTCCTCTGACGTGGCGCTCAACGAGGAGCAGCATCTGGAGGCTGTTCTGTTATCCCCTGTGTTCGTAGCAGGGGGAATTGTATGGGGCCCCATATATCTACAGAGAATACCTGAGCGGACTTTACTCTCCTGAGGAAGCGGTGAATACCGCGAAACCGGTCGAGAATCCAAGTCATTGTTACAATCTCTGTTATTACTGGATGCAATTCATGTGGTTGTATATATTGCCTTGTCCTGTATTGCAACTGTATATGTTATTACATTATTGTGATATATATATCTTTTTAAAATGGCTTTCTATTAAAAATATAGTTTTTATCTTATTATCCTCTCTTCACCTTTTTGTATTAATACCCTACTACCTTCAGTACTGAAATAGTCCCCTGTGTTTTTCCCTGTGTGTGGGGGGTTGGGACATCTGCCGACAGAAGCAGCGAACTGCGGCATTCCCTACTCCCTGCCTCCTTTTGTAGTATAACAGGACAGGTTCCACTCAGAACAGGCCTCACCATGGTCCACCAAAGGAGTTGAGGTCACGTGCTCAGCGTCATATCCAGAGGTTGTCTTTGGGAAATAGATGTATGAGTGCTGCCAGCATTGCTGCAGAGGTTGAAGGGGTGGGGGGTCAGCCCGTCAGTGCGAAGACCATACGCCGCACACTGCATCAAATTGGTCTGCATGGATGTCGTCCCAGAAGAAAGCCTCTTCTAAAGATGATATAAAAGAAAGCCTGCAGTTTGCTAAGGACAAGCAGACTAAGGACATGGATCATTGAAACCATGTCCTGTGGTCTGATGAGACCAAGATAAACGTATTTGGTTCAGATGGTGTCAAGCATTTGTGGTGGCAAGCAGGTGAGGAGGACAAAGACAAGTGTGACTTGCCTACAGTCAAGCATGGTGGTGGGAGTGTCATGGTCTGGGGCTGCATGATTGCTGCCGACACTGGGGAGCTACAGTTCATTGAGGGAACCATGAATGCCAACATGTACTGTGACTGAAGCAGAGCATGATCCCCTCCCTTCAGAGACTGGGCCGCAGGGCAGTATTCCAACATGATAACGACCCCAAACACACCTCCAAGATGACCATTGCCTTGCTAAAGAAGCTGAGGGTAAAGGTGATGGACTGGCCAAGCAGGTCTCCAGACCTAAACCCTATTGATCATCTGTGGGTCATCCTCAAACGGAAGGTGGAGGAGCACAAGGTCTCTAACATCCACCAGCTCCGTGATGTCATCATGGAGGAGGGGAAGAGGACTCCAGTGCCAACCTGTGAAGCTCTGGTGACCTCCATGCCCAAGAGGGTTAAGGCAGTGCTGGGAAATAATGTGTTGTCACATGAAAAGATATAATAAAATATTTACAAAAATGTAAGGGGTGTACTCACTTTTGTGAGATACTGTATAAACCAAAGGTCTATGAATATCCAGCCTGTCTCTTGGTATGGTACGATTAAGATATATAGCCAAAACCTTACGGAAGCAGCTTTCCTCCTCTGTTCACAGCCATCATCTCCAAATGTAACACATATAGTCAATTTAAACCCTGCATGTAGCTGGTATGTCTATATTGACTTTGTTGTGTACTAGAGTTCAACAATGGTCTAAAATGTGAGGTAGAGATGCCGCTCCAAGCGTGTTGGCGTCTCTAATGGCCGCCCTCCCCACCCCCAACTTCAGGTGCAGGCTCTGCAATGGCCGCACTCCGAATAACACCTTTTATTCATGGCAAAACAGTGTAGAAGATCCAAAATCTCTTACATCAAGGTGATGAAAGGTACAGACGGGCTGACGCGTTTCACATCAATATAGATGCTTGATGTAGCAATAACAGTACCCTTCACTGGAGACACCTCAACTCCATCATTTGGAAGAGGAGCCTAAAGACCAGGGGGTAGGCAACCTGGGGGCCCTCCAGCTGTTGCAGAACTACAAGTCCCATCATGCCTCTGGGAGTCATTGTAACTGCCAGCTTTGCAATGCCTCATGGGAAATGTAGTTCCACAACAGCTGGGGGGCCCCAGGTTGCCTACCCCATTTGGCCATATAGTATAAACCTTCTCTTATCCCATGTTATATTTGCAATAACCAACTTCCCTTTATGTAATGGGACTCTGCCATTTTACTTAACCATTTACCCAAGTTACATTTGTACCTACAATTTTTCCTAACCTTGTAAAACATTAACAAAAAAAATATCAATTCAATTTAGCATTTTTTTTTAGCAATTTTTCGACTTTTACGTTTTTACATTTGAGCAAACACATACCTACCTAAAACCCTTTATAGGACACTGTTTGCAGACTGAACACTTTGTCTGGTGTTTGACTGTCTCAGCCAACGTCACCCGATGTAAAACTGGAAGCCAAACCAATGACTGCGGCTCCAGACATCCCCACTCCAGGAAATGAGATAACTCCAATACGGTGGCACCGGTGGTCTATCGAATGGAAAAAAAGAGAAACAAAATATATTCATTATTTCTGCGTTGTATACAGTGTATATAGAATTTAAAAAAATATCATGTCAAGAAATAAAGAACAACATGGCGTCAACCGATCAAGAAAATAAAACGCAAATGGTAGTATAAGTATGGCCATCACAAAAGAGTCGACTTTGGTCAAATGGTCAATCCCTCTTTTACCATGGAAGCAGCACAGCTTACCTTGTCACCATGGCAACAGAGCAGATTCCTCTGTCACCAGGACAAAGAGACTGTGACCGGTCCCTCTGTTGCCATGGTAACAGGACCAATCCCTCCATTAGCATGGAAGCAAGGAAGATCCCTCCATTGCCAAAGGCAAAGAAGCTGGTACCTCGATTTCCATCGTAATTGTGTAGAAACCTTCTTTGCCAAGGTCTACACCAGAGGTCTCCAACATTTATAAAGAAAGGGCCAGTTTACTGTCCTTCAGACTTTAGGAGGGCCGGAATGTGCCCAGTGGGAGTAAACAATGTCAGATCTTTGGAATTAGGGGGAGAAATAGTTGGTGTCGTTGAAAGGAACAGTGTCCAGTTTTTGTTGTCAGTGGAAAGAATTATGTCCCGTTGTTGGTGTCAGTGGAAGGAATAGTGCACCATTGTTGATGTCAGTGGAAGTAATCATGGCACATCGCTCATGTCAGTGGAAGGAATAGTGCTCCATTGTTGGTGTCAGTGGAAGGAATTATACCCCACTGTTGGCGTCAGCGGTAGGAATATTGCCTCAAGGCAGGATAAAGGCAAGCCAAGGGCCGCAGTTTGGAGACCGCTGGTCTACACCATTACACTCATTGCCCTATTATATTGTAAATCTTGCCACACTATCAATGCTCGACAGCTTTGTAGCTCTCTGGACTGTTTTGTAGTAGATTCTCTCACAGGTTGTCCACACAACGTTATGTGGTTCTGCCCTCACAAAGCCCACACTACTTTTTCTTGATGGCTTCTACCACAGCCTGATCATGTCTGCAACGGTTCACATCGCTCTCCACATTCACTGCAGTGCTGTCCTTTCTGTGGTCCCCACTGGCCACCATATTGGAGAAAAACTCCGCAGCAAATACAACATTGCGTCTTCTCGTCTGCCTCCACAAGCCATTTTCAGCTCCCTCCCACTCTAAAGGTCCACAATCATCTTATGTTCCCGTCTTGTGTTGCATCCCCCCTTTCCATTACTGTTCCACGTGTCTATGCTCCTCTTATCCCAAATCAGTAGCGGTCTGTCCTCTTCATCTTTTCTCCCAGTAGTCCACAATCAGCTTACTCTCTGCCCTCTCTATCCCGCACAATTAAATCCCACTCCCCCCCCCCCCATCCCTTGATCAACTCATGCTTTACCCCCCTCACTTCTTTCTACACAAGCCCACAGGTATTTCTACATTCCCTTCTAATGTTCCATGGTCAACTCTCCTTCCTCTCTTGCCTCCATCCAGTGCTATGATCAATTTATACTTTCCCTCTTTATACCCCCTTGGTCAAATGTCCATGGTCAGTTTCTGCTCTGCTTCTTCTTTCCGTAATCCATAATCAGCTTACAATTCAACTCTTCTACCCACCCACCTCATTCCTCACTGCCAAGATAAGCTTCCACTTGCTCCAAAAACAACCCAAGTAAGATGGCGGAGCTAAACCATCTTATTATTTCTTCTTGGGCATTGATTCATGCCAGTAAGTTATGTTAACCACTCAGAGGCCCAAAACCACTGAGACTAAATTAACCCATTCATAAACAGGCATACAATCACTAGTACTAATAAGAGTCCAAAAGACTGTCCTCATTACCAGAAAAAGATTTCTCCTTGCTTAAGAATTTGAAGTCTGGCCAACCTGCATACTTTCTAAACGAAGGTCCAGCTCACTGTCCTTCAGGTTCAATCAGACTGTGGCCAGTGAGAGTAGAAAATGCCCAATTATTGATGTCAATGGGAGATATAGGGCCTCATCATTGGTGTCAGTGGGAGGAATAGTGCCCTGCCATTGATGTCAGTGGGAGGAACAGTGCCCCAAGGGCTGGCAAAAGGTAAGCAAAGGGCCACTTCTGGCCCCCGGGCTGCAGTTTAGAGACCACTGGCATAATGCATTAGTGAGACCTGAGTCTGTAGCTCTCCTCTGACTGTGTCTGCCTTCCCTCATAATGACACTATATGTCCATTAAAGTATGCTGTAAGCAAGTACCTGGCATTTAGCACAGTAGAGTATGAACTAGCCAGAGAAGGAGGTATTTTAGATGTATAAGGATGTATAGCAGTATGCAGAAGGTTAATTCAGAATTTTCAGCCTGCATACTTGTTCCAAGTGAATAGTTCACTAGGTAATGAAGGATGAAGATGACCAACCCTGAGTAATTCCAGGGAATAGATCAGTTGGACAATCCATATCAGTAGCAGGCAGCAGATTTCTTCTTAAAATTAAAAATACTAATTAGGCTAGATACAGATTATAGTCATTATTTCATATGTTTATAGCCTAAAGAAGGGGGGCTCTGACAACCCCTGAAATGCATTGGACTTTCCTTGGCTACAGTCATTGTTTTCTCAATGATCCCTTATGAAAGTCCTAGGAAATTCTCATGGAAGTCATAGAAGTCCTAGGACACATTTGACAGTCATAAAAGTCCTAGAACACATTTGGAAGTCATGGAGGTCCTAGGACACATTTTGAAGTCAGAGAAGTCCTAGGACACATTTGGAAGTCATGGAAGTCCTAGGACACATTTGAAAGTTATAGAATTCCTAAAAAACATGTGGAAGTCATGAAAGTCTTAGGACACATTTGGAAGTCATGAAAGTCCTAGGACACATTTGGAAGTCATGGAAGTCCTAGGACACAGTTGGCAGTCATGGAAGTCCTAAGACACATCTGGAAGTTATGGAAGTCCTAAGACACATTTGGAAGTCATAGACGTCCTAGGATACATTTGGAAGTCACGGAAGTCCTGGAACACATATGGAAGCCCTAAGACACATTTGAAAGCCCTAGGACAGATTTGGAAGTCATAGAAGTCCTGGGACAGATTTGGAAGGCATGGAAGTCCTAGGACACATTTTGAAGTAATGGAAGTCCTAGGACACATTTGGAAGCCATGGAAGTCCTAGGACACAGTTGGCAGTCATAGAAGTCTTGGACACAGTTGGCAGTCATTGAGGTCCTAAGACACATTTGGAAGTCATGGAAGTCCTAGGACACAATCACATTTGAAAGCTATAGAATTCCTAGAAAACATTTGGAAGTCATGAAAGTCTTAGGACACATTTGGAAGTCATGGAAGTTACTAGGACACATTTGGAAGTCATGGAAGTTCTAGGACACGTTTGGAAGTCATGGAAGTTCTAGGACACATTTGGCATACATGAAAGTCCTAGGACACATCTGGAAGTCATAGATTTTCCTAGGAGACATTTGCAAGTCATAGCAATCATAGGGTACTTTTGGAAGTCATGGAAGTCCTAGGACACATTTGGCAGTCATGGAAGTCCTAGGAGACATCTGACTCCACTGTACCTTTTAAATACACATTAGAGAATGCAACGCTCCTCACTACCTGAAGAATTATTGAGTACTAGAAGTTTGAAGGGGTTCCAACACTTTTTCAATCTAACAAAAACTAAATAATATGTATACTTTATGCATACACGTTAAAGCTTTTGTGGAGGGCTAGTCTGTGCTAATAAGAGGAAGAGAATTAGACACAATGTAGCAGCTTTATGGAGTCTCCATGACAACACAGATCTAACAGCATGAAGTCATCTCGGAAAGAATCTCTCTGGCAGTAAAATAAACCAGAATAATAAGATGGAGGTTACATTTCACACAAGGTGGCAGCTTTCAAGGTTACTGTGCAATTGTGAGATGAATACATTTTTCTACTGTTAATTTATAAGCAGCTGTGTATCATGAAGACGGGAGAGAATTGTCTCACCAAGTCTAACAACTTGTAAAATTGGTGTGACAGTTGTTACAATGTAATAGACGGTCTCCTCACAGCTTGTTACATGTTGTTTGTTTCTTCCCTTCCCTGTTGTTAAAATGTCTAAAGAAATTTGTAGGTTTCTGCAGATTATAACTAGGTTTGTAAAGTATAAGATAAAAAAAAAAAAAAAGAAAAGAAAGAAAGAATCGGCTGCATTTCTAAATAATTTTTTGGTGACCTTGAAGGTATCTCAACATTCTAATCCCTTAAAGAGACTCTGTCGCCACACCACTTATTTAAGCAAATATCTACCCATAAGATAATATGTACATTTACATATTTTAGGCCTGTAAAAGCCACCCTTGTGGAGACATTCAAAAGTCTTGAGACCACTGCTGGGGGTGGCCATCTTGGATTTGATGTCAGCAACCCCAGCAGACTCACAGCTGTCAATCAAGTGACACTCCATAGCAGCCTTTCATAAACATTTTACTTGAAAGAAACCTTAATCATTTGCCAACCGCTGCACGCCGATATACGTCGGCACAATGGCAGCGGTGGGCAAATGGGCGTACCTGTACATCCCCTTTAATTGACGGGGCTAGCGGGCCCCCGCCATGTACAGCGTGACCGTGCCTGTGGGACCGGCGGACTCGATGTCTGCCGGTCTCCCAGGGATCGTGTCATGGAGCCGCAGAACAGGGAAGTGCCTATGTAAACAAGGCATTTCCCCGTTCTGCCTTGTGACATGACAGAGATCACTGCTCCCTGTCATCGGGAGTAGTGATCGCTGTCATGTGAGTGGTAGCCCATCCCCCCTACAGTTAGAATAACTCCCTAGGGCGCATTTAACCCCTTGATCGCCCCCTAGTGTTTAACCCATTCACTGCCAGAGTCATTTACACAGTATTCAGTATATTTTTATAGCACTGATCGCTGTATGAATGACAGTGGTCCCAAAAAAGTGTCAAAAATGACTGATGTGTCCGCCATAATGTTGCAGTATCCGATAAAAATCACAGATTGCCGCCATTACTACTAAAAAAAAAAAATAATAAAAATGCCATAAAAATATCCCCTATTTTGTAGACGCTATAACTTTTGCGCAAACCAATCATTATACACTTATTGCGATTTTTTGTACCAAAAAAATGTAGAAGACTACACATCGGCCTAAACTGAGGAAAAAATTTGTTTTTTTTTATACTTTTGGGGGATATTTATTATAACAAAAAGTAAAAAATATTGCTTTTTTTTCAAAATTGTCTCTCTTTTTTTGTTTATAGCGCAAAAAATAAAAACCGCAGAGGTGGTCAAATACCACCAAAAGAAAGCTCTGTTTGTGGGGAAAAAAGGACGTCAATTTTGTTTGGGTGCAAAGTCGCACGGCCGCGCAATTGTCAGTTAAAGCGACGCAGTGCCGAATAGCAAAAAGTGCTCTGGCCAGGAAGGGAGTAAAATCATCCGGGGCTGAAGTGGTTAAAATAATTTTAAGTTCCAGTTCCCTATTTATTGGGGCCAGGGGGAAAACGCCCTTTATATTGGTCACCTGTGGGAAGAATGTCCTATTTATAGTGAAGGTCAGATTGACACCATTCTAGATAGCTAAAAAAGATCATTGGTGTCATGCATCTGTCATGTGGTGTTGGCCCCCTGGAACTATGAAGGAACCAAATGGGAAGGCAATTAGCCACGGGTCAAGGAACCCCTAGCAACCTCTGGAAGAACCCTGGTTGTGAATGACTGCTCCCCTTCACTCCTCCCACAGCAGCTAGTTAAAAGATGTTGGAACCAAAAAATACAATACAATTTACAATGATACACGTGGAATAGGTTGACCCGAAGTCCAATGTTACTATATTTTTTTGGTTCCAAGGTCTTTATGGAAAATATTTATCTAGAAAGGTGAGGGGAAAAGGAGCTGGGCCAGAACAAATAGAAGATACTCATAGGAGCTGGGCCAGAACAAATAGAAAATACTCCCAGGAGCTGGGCCAGAACAAATAGAAGATACTCCCAGGAGCTGGGCCAGAACAAATAGAAGATACTCCCAGGAGCTGGGCCAGAACAAATAGAAGATACTCATAGGAGCTGGGCCAGAACAAATAGAAGATACTCATAGGAGCTGGGCCAGAACAAATAGAAGATACTCCCAGGAGCTGGGCCAGAACAAATAGAAGATACTCCCAGGAGCTGGGCCAGCACAAATAGAAGATACTTACAGGAGCTGGGCCAGAACAAATAGAAGATACTCCCAGGAGCTGGGCCAGAACAAATAGAAGATACTCCCAGGAGCTGGGCCAGAACAAATAGAAGATACTCCCAGGAGCTGGGCCAGAACAAATAGAAGATACTCCCAGGAGCTGGGCCAGAACAAATAGAAGATACTCACAGAAGTGGAGAGGGCTTCATTGTGCAAGGGCACTGTGCTAAGGAACCGGCTCTTGCAACTTTATTTTTCTGTGCTTTTACCTTGCATTTTTTAAGTTGGTGACCTTGTCTTTTTATATTATTTTATTTTTTGAAAAGCATTTATTATTGCATATTTCCTGAAATACAACAAAGAAATTCTCTGCAACTCAAAGGTTGCAAAATACAGATGTGACCACACAATCACTCATACATACTGGAGATTACAAAGGCTCTTTAACCTTAGACCTATGTAAGACTACAAGAGAATGGCACATACTATAGATGACTATTAGACATGTGCACACTGAAATATTTCGTTTCGGAATTTCGTTTTCGTCCGAAAAATAAATGTATTTAGTTACTCCCGAAATTCGTTTTTATTTATCTCGTTTTTCGTTAAAAATTGCATTCGTCCGAAAATCCAAATTAAGGTCGAATCTGTCATTGAAGGCTTATGGTGTCTGTCGAATGTGCAAAGAAGATTCGATGGAGCAGCTAAACTGTACAACGCCGTATAGTCTACCTGCTCCGTCGAATCTTCTTAGAACTTTCAACAGACACCATAAGCCAAAGTACGTGTGTACTTAGTTCTAGCTATTTTACTGCTCCTCCTCTTTGGTTACAATCAGCCAATAACATTCATCATCATCATTATTTTTATTTATCTTTTCTCCCCTACGTCGAATCTTTTCTCCCCTACGTCGAATCTTTTCTCCCCTACGTCGAATCTTTCCTCCCCTACGTCGAATCTTTTCTCTCTACGTCGAATCTTTTCTCTCTATGTAGAATAATCTTGGACTAATAGAGTTAAACTTAGGCACATTCGACCACAGGTTTGATGGACAGACTGTTATTGTCATCATCATGTTGAATCTCCTATCTATATCGAACTGTTGTAGCAACAAAAACGAAAATAAAGCATTTGTTTATGTCGGATCTTTCGTTTTTCGGACTCTGCACTTTCGTTATCCTTTGTTAAAACGATAACGAAAATACCTGAAATTCGGACGAAAATGCATTCGGACGAAAACGAATGCATATGTCTAATGACTATTCATAAGTGAAGGTTGCTTTATACACATCGTGTAAATCAGGTCTGTGTATTTAAAATAGTAAAACATGTAGAATTAGATAGACCGTTCTATGCATTCAAGTCTTACATTTGTGGACACCTGGCCATCACCCCTATATGAGCCTACTGGCCATCTTATTCAAAACACGTTATTATTAATATGGAATTGCTTCTTCCTTTGCTGCTCTAACAGTCTTTACACTTCTGTGTAGGCTTTCAACAAGATTTTGGAGGGGGCTCTGTAGGAATTTATGACCATTCAGCCAAAAGAGCTTTTGTGAGGCTAAGTACTGATGTTGGGTGAGAAGACCTGTCTCACAATTGGCGTTCCAATTCATCCCATCCATGTTTAGCAGGCTCTGTGCAGGGCATGCAAGTTCCTACGCACCAAACTGGCTAGACTATGTTTTTATGGAGCTGGCTTTGTACACAGGGGCACAGTCATGCTGGAAGAAAAGGGTCTTCACCAAACTGTTATCACAAGGTTGGAAAGTCTTTGTATGTTGTAGCATAATAGTAACCTTCACTGAAATACCAGAATTCAATCATTTAAAAGGGTTGTCTCCATACTTCTAGCTACATCTTTTTTTTTTTTACAGTACAAAGACATTATAAACAACTGTGCACTTTCAACTATGTGGTAACAGTTTGGGTTTTGTACCACTATGACTGTGCCTCTGTGTACAAAGCCATCTCCATAAAGACAAGGTTTGACCAGCTTGGTGTGGAGGAACTCAAGTGGCCTACACAGAGCCCTGATCTCAACGCTGCTGAAAACCTTTGGGATGAATGGGAATGCCAATTTTGGGTCTAAGTTTTCTCATCCAACATTAGTACCCAACCTCAACTCTACTAAACACCTTTGGGATGAATGGGAATGCCAATTTTGGGTCTAAGTTTTCTCATCCAACATTAGTACCCAACCTCAACTCTACTAAACACCTTTGGGATGAATGGGAATGCCAATTTTGGGTCTAAGTCTTCTCATCCAACATTAGTACCCAACCTCAACTCTACTGAACACCTTTGGGGTGAAGTAGAAGGCTGAATGTGAGCCAGGTCTTCTCACCCAACATTAGTGCCTGCCCTTACAAATACTGTTTTGACTGAATGGAAGTCCCCCCAAAAATCTTGTGGAAATCCTTTCCAGAAAAATGGAGGCTGTTATTGGTGCAAAGAGGGGGGGGGGGTCAACTCCATATTAATGCTCATGGTTTTTTAAATGGGATGTATAACAAATGGTGTGGCCATAAAGTATATATGGAGATAGAAATTATTCAGTGTGCTTACTTACAAATCGGAAACAGCTCCTAACGCTGGGCTCAACATTACTTCCCCCAAAGGCTGCAACTTCTCCAAGTTGTCTCGGTATCTGAATGGCTTCATGCAGAAGAAGGCCTAGCTGCTTCTGGTCACATGTTCCATCGGTTTTTGCTACCTGTGAAAATAAATCTGAAAGAAAAATGGCTTGTTTAAAAAGTTGTCTAAAAATGGATCACAGCCCTACAAGGAGATGAGGAGTCAACACATATTAAATAGCTCTAAAACTCAAAAGGTCACATGTACGTAGGTCCGTTACATACATTATGGGTATAAACACAGACATAAGCACTGCTTGGCAAAAATATGTGAACCTCACCAAATGATTGAGTTAAGGTGTTTTTCCAGTGAAGGGTATTGATACTACAGCATACAAAAGACATTTCAGACAATTGTGCTCTTCCAACTTTGTGCCAAAAGTCATATGAAGGACCTTTTTTGTTTCAGCCCCTGCGTATAAAGCCAACTCCATAAATATATGGTTTGATGAGTTTGGTTTGGAGGAACTCCCCCTCTCCTCCAGGCTATGATCACATTATCAACTCAGCCCTTCATTCTCAGAGCCGGCCGCTCAGCTGTCAGCTAATTGCCAGCTCCAATCTCTGCACAATTACTCAGTTGTTGATGATATCCTGCTCGTCAGTCCTGCCTACTTAAGCCGTTCAGCCCAGTGGATCTCTGCCTTCGCCATGGTCAACATCACAGAGACATTTTCCCGCGTTCCTGATTAAAGACTTTCTTTGCCGACATCCCTTCTGGCTCCTGATCCTGCTTGCTGTTCCACTACATTGATCCCTGACTTCTGGCTTGGCTGACTATCTGTTCCGGTTACTGTACTTTGGCTATGTTTTGACTTACGTTTGTTCTTTTTACTTTTATTATTAAACAAGTGTGATTTAACTGTACTTCTGTCTCGGTCTGATTTCATGGTTTCTGACAAGAAGGCACTGGAAAACCACCGTCCTAAAGACCGCGGATACCTTCTATCACCCTCAATAAAGGCAAGTATGTTAGCAACCACGTATAGTAACATCTATTTATTGTTGGGAAAAGAAAAAAAATCACATTTTATGTAGCCTGCATATCTGGTTCCTAAAAGTTAGCATAGACCCAACATCTCCGTTACAAGATGGACAGACTGAGCGATTCAACGTCTAGCCCGACAAGCAGCCAATCTTCCTCTATACCATTGGTCTCCAAACCGAATCCCGGGAGCCAGATGTGGCTTTTTGTTGGTCTTTATTTGACCCTTGGGGCACTATTCCATCCACTGAAGCCAACAATGGGGGGGGGAGAATTCCTAAAACTGACACAAAGGATGAGACACCATTGACACAAAAAACAATGGGAGCAATAGTGTCAATGTTTACTCTCACTGACACCAGGTCCTTTTCCTCTCCCACTGGCGACAGTTGGGCCACCCTGAAGTCTGAAGGACAGTAAACTGGACCTTTGTTTGGAAAGTTTGGACACCCCTGCTCTACATATACAGTAAATCTTTTAATCTTTCCAATGTAGGACATTAATATACACGCACTAAGATCTAGGATCTGACACCAAAGTCGCTTCTCTACATTTTATCACACATTTTATGGGACAGCAACACCTCAAATTATTGGGCACCCAAATGGATCAGTACAAATCTTATTGGGGGCTATAAAGACAGGCTTTGGGCTTGTGCCGATGGCATCAATTTGAGATGCTTTGGAGATCATTCGGAATTCATTGACAGGTGCGTTTGACCTGCATTTTGACCTCCTTCTGACCTGCATTTGACCTGCTTAAAGTGGGTTTACCAAAAGCCTGAATGAAAATGCCAATGGGAACGCTTTGGCAAGTAAAACAGCTTCTATATATTGTATATATACAAAGTAAAATAATTCATATTTGGCGTTCAGCTTTAAAATGTGTAGTATGTGGTAAGAATATTTTAGAATATGGACCCTTGAGACTTTTTTTTTTACCAGCTGCCTTACACTTGTCTTCGTATTTTCCCCTTCTTATACAGTGGAACCTTGGATTACGAGCATAATCCGTTCCAGGAGAATGGTTGTAATCCAAAGCACTCGCATATCAAAGCGAGTTTCCCCTTTAGAAGTCAATGGAAACCAAGATAATTTGCTCCGAATTGACTTCTATTGCATGCAATACCGCATATGGCCAGAGGTGGGGGGGGGCGCCGGAGAGCCTCGGAAATACTCGGGGACAGCTCGGCTGAACTCAGAAACCCTCGGAAACACTCGGGAACGGAGTATTTCCGAACGGCTCCGAACTGCTCCGAGTGTCACCGGCGCCCCCGCACCTCTGGCCAAATGCGGTACTGCACACTCCATTGGCTTGAATCCTGCTCGTTTTGCGAGACAACACCCGGAAACCGAGTCAGGATTTAAAAAAAAAAAAAGTTGCTCGTCTTTTAAAACGCTCGTTAACCGCGTTACTCGTAAACCAAGGTTCCACTGTATTTAATTTCTCAATTTCTATGTATTGACTGTTTATTCATACAGTGGATTACTTACATTCTAGTTTTCCCTTGACATCACTGTTACACAAACACGCTATTCCAGCTTTGAAGGAGAGAACCCTGATTCGTCCATTGCGGGCACTAGAGAGACAGAAAGGGAATGGGAAGCAATTAACTGGTAATATTTTCCATGCATTAGTATCATAAAAGATAACACAGGGCTCAAAATAATTGTCAGGATTAAGTTTTGATAGCTTTCATTATTTTCTTAGTCTCCCTCCTAGAGCAAAATCAAAATTTCAGCTCTTGGCAAGTGTCAGCTGAGCTGCCTGGGAGGGCAGCAGCCCTCCAGGCTGGGAACGTATTCTCTGGGACGAGAACACAGACTGCTCCAGCCCAGAGTATTTATGTGCTCTGCAGCCACCCACTGGGCACGCCTCCCCAGGGATTGGCTGAGACCCCATACATATTCAGGCTATTCATTTGACCTGCTTCAATCATATTTTCCAGAGGCCTTCCAGAAGGCAGGGGGACACTGATCAGTCCAAAGCAAACAGCAACTGCTCCACTGATTACAGAGGAGTTAAAAAAAGAACTAAATTTACCTGACAGTCTAACACCTACCTGCTGTCGGGGCTGGGCTCAGCTGTCAGCTAATTGCAAGCTCCCATCTCTCTCCACAGTTACTCAGCTGTTGATGATATCCTGCTCGTCAGTCCTCCCTACTCCAGTCCAGAGGAGATCTGCCTTCGCCTTGGTCAACATCACAAGAGACTATCTCCTGCATTCCTGTTTAAAGACTGGCTTTGCTGACATCCCTTCTGGCTCCAGATCCTGCTTGCTGTTCCACTACTTTCATCCCTGACTTCTGGCTTGGCTGACTATCCGTTCCGGTTACTGAACTCTGGCTATGTTTTGACTACGTTTGTTCTTTTTACTTTTATTATTAAACAAGTGTGATTTAACTGTACTTCTGTCTCGGTCTGATTTCATGGTTTCTGACACCTGTGACTACATCCAAATGATCATATGTTATTCCCATAACACCTATACGTTATCCTGAGGAGGGTAGGATTTGTCCTACCAGGTTCTAGTTGCAAGGTGGCTGTTATGTACAAAATTAAGGCCAATTACGTTGTAATTGGTGAAGGCCACCAGTTATATGGGAATGACATGTGGTTGGACTTGTGGTTCCACTAGTGATCATTTTTTGTTTTTCATGAAGTGATACTTTTATGAAATTGTAAAGGAAGATTTAGAATTGTTAAGACAAGCTTTTGTGCATAAGTAGGGTGACACCTCAAACAACCCATTTCTAATCATGTCCAAATAGGCATCAAGTGGGCAAACAGAAGCGACTGCAGGTGGGTGCAGAAAGCTCTATGGCATAAGGGTTACCTCAATTGTATATTATGTTGTCATCATAGAAAGGAAAGGTTATTTAAGGGCATACCCATCAAAGACGTTTAGTAACCAGTTGAGGGCCAGGTCCACACACAAAGGAACGTTGACCAACAGTCCGCGCTCTTCTTCCAAACGTTCATACAGAGAGCTCAGGCAGCGAATAACATCGAGGACGTCCAGGGAGCGTTCTGCAGATTGCAGGATGTCACAGCTGAAAATCTGGGTGACCAGGGGAAGTGTGACAAGGTCCACTGAGGAAGATGGATAAAGGGAAGAAAGGGAAAACATGAAATAAATGGTTACATTTGGCCTTAGTCTGCCATTTAGTGATGCCTGACCTAGGGGTATTTTTTCCATTCAATCCGCTGGTTGAACAAAAAAACGTGTTCATTTATGGCCTGCTTTAGTCACATTCAGCTGGAGTTGTTCTGTAATGGTGAAGACAAAATTAAGTAACCTGGTAAACACAGTCCATTGTAATGAGAAGACTTGTACAATGGAGAGACCAACTAACCACTCAACAACAGCTGGTCCAACACAGAAGGGTGAACTCTTCAGTATTCATTGTGTGATTCAAAGATGCCACACTCCTAAGCGGCCGGTGTACTGGAGCCAGTGGCGTAGCGTGGGTTGTCAGCACCCGGGGCAAGGCAAGTAATTTGCCCCCCCCCCTAACCTGCGGACTTTTAGCTATCCCTGAGTCCCTTTAAATACAATAGTACTGACCTACCTGATTCCTATACTGACCACTACACTACATTGTCCACTACACTGACCACTATACTATACTGACCACTATACTATACTGTCCACTATATTACACTTACCACTACACTGACCACTACACTGTCCACTATACTGACCACCATACTACACTGTCCACTATACTGACCACTATACTACACTACACTGTCCACTATACTACACTATACTGACCACCATACTACACTGTCCACTATACTACACTACACTATACTGACCACCATACTACACTGACCACTATACTACATTGTCCGCTATACTACACTATACTGACCACCATACTACACTGACCACCATACTACACTGTCCACTATACTACACTGACCACCATACTACACTGACCACCATACTACACTGACCACCATACTACACTGACCACCATACTACACTGTCCACCATACTATACTGTCCACTATACCAGTGTTTCTCAACTCCAGTCCTCAAGGCGCCCCAACAGGTCATGTTTTCAGGCTTACCATTATTTTGCACAGGTGATTTAATCAGTATCACTGCCTTAGTAATTACCACAGCCATTTCATCTGAGGGAAATCCTGAAAACATGACCTGTTGGTGCGCCTTGAGGACTGGAGTTAAGAAACACTGCACTATACTATACTGACCACCATACTACACTGTCCACTATACTACACTATACTGACCACCATACTACACTGTCCACTATACTACACTATACTGACCACCATACTACACTGACCACCATACTACACTGACCACTATACTACACTGACCACCATACTATACTGTCCACTACACTAACCACTACACTACACTACACTGACCACCATACTACACTGTCCACTATACTACACTGACCACCATACTACACTATACTGTCCACTATACTACACTGTCCACTACACTGTACTGTCCACTACACTAACCACTACACTGTCCACTATACTACACTGTCCACTACACTAACTACTACACTATACTGACCACCATACTACACTGTCCACTATACTACACTGACCATCATACTACACTATACTGTCCACTATACTAAACTATACTGTCCACTATACTACACTGTCCACTATACTACACTGTCCACTATACTACACTGACCATCATACTACACTATACTGTCCACTATACTAAACTATACTGTCCACTATACTACACTGTCCACTATACTACACTGTCCACTATACTACACTATACTGACCACCATACTACACTGTCCACTATACTACACTGACCACTATACTACACTATACTGTCCACTATACTAAACTATACTGTCCACTATACTGTCCACTACACTAACCACTACACTACACTGACCACCATACTACACTGTCCACTATACTACACTGTCCACTATACTACACTGTCCACTATACTATACTGTCCACTACACTACACTACACTGACCACTACACTACACTGACCATCATACTACACTGACCACCATACTACACTACACTGACCTCCATACTAAACTACACTCCACTGACCACTATACTAACCAGTATACTATACTACACTAACCACTATACTACACTACACTGTCCACTACACTAACCACCATACTAACCACTATACTACACTACACTGACCTCCATACTAAACTACACTATACTGACCACTATGCTAACCAC
Organism: Aquarana catesbeiana; assembly: GCF_042186555.1. Lineage (NCBI taxonomy): Eukaryota > Metazoa > Chordata > Amphibia > Anura > Ranidae > Aquarana > Aquarana catesbeiana. The sequence goes on along the minus strand of NC_133332.1, from coordinate 314,761,343 downwards.
TATACTATTACTACACTAACCTCCATACTATACTACACTACACTGTCCTGCCTACAGTCTCTCTCTCGCCCCCCTCCCCCCCGGCCAGTAACAAGACTCTCACTCACCTTCTTATCCTGGCTGCATCAATCCGGAGGAGGAGAAGACAGCGGCGGCTCACATTCTTCTCTCCCCTGCGCTCTGCTTGCTGCCATGTTCAGTGTCCAGCGCCCTGTGATTGGGCGTATGGGGGGTCATGTGCGGAGGCGGGACTTCAGGAGCGATCGAGGACAGGCCAGCCCTACACCTCACATGACCCCCATACACCCAATCACAGGGCGCCGGACACTTAACATGGCGGCCGGAGCCCGGGGACACAGAATTAGAAATTAGGAGGAGGCAGCCAGAGACACATACTGGCGCCCCCCTAAATATCGCGCCCGGGGCCACGGCACCCCCTGCACCCCCCACGCTACGCCACTGACTGGAGCAGTAGATGAAAATTGGCCTCAGCCTAGGCTTGACCCAGGACATGGGCTGAAGCATTTCTCCCTGCCTACAGGGCTTAGTCATAGAGGTCCTCTATGACTAAGCCCTGTGGGCAAGGTGAAACAGGGCTGCTTAGAAGTGTGGCGTCCTTGAATCAAACATTGTACAGCAGGCTAGGATGGGCGAACCAGATGCAAAAGGGGCACTCTGGTGGGGACCTTCATGTAAAGGGTGCACTCCAGTGGGGACCCTCATATAAAGGGCGCACTCCGGTGGGGACCCTCATGTAAAGGGCGCACTCCGGTGGGGACCCTGATGTAAAGGGCGCACTCCGGTGAGGGACCCTGATGTAAAGGGCGCACGCTAGTGGAGACCCAGATTTAAAGGGCGCACAGGGTGGGGACCCCGATGTAAAGGGCGCATGCCGGTAGGGACCCCGATGTAAAGGGAGCACTCCGGTGGGGACCCTGATGTAGGGGGGAACTCTGGTGGGGACTCTGATGTAAAGGGCACACTCTGGTGGGGACCCTGATGTAAAGGGAGCACTCCGGTGGGGACCCTGATGTAGGGGGGAACTCTGGTGGGGACCCTGATGTAAAGGGCGCACTCCGGTGGGGACCCTGATGTAAAGGGCGCACTCCGGGGGGGACCCTGATGTAAAAGGGGAACTCCGGGGGGGACCCTGATGTAAAAGGGGAACTCCGGGGGGGGGGACCCTGATATAAGGGGGAACTCTGGGAGGGACCCTGATGTAAGGGGGGGAATCCGGTGGGGACCCTGATGTAAGGGGGAACTCTGGTGAGTACTCACGATGTACATGAGGACTCTGATAGGGACACAAGTTCTGTTTTATCACCCTAACCTAATGACAGCCTATTACATTACATACTAGTGTTTTCCAGGTCATGACAAGGTGTGACAGTGTCCCACAGTGTCTCACATCCAGTATTGACAATATGCCCCCCCAGATCTTTTTTTTTCCTGCACCCCTAGATCATGTAGGCCAGATCCGTCCTCGTTACCCATGGGGCTAAGAAAGCTGGGGTACGTTCCTGACACTTATTAGAACTAAGGAAAAGGCTTGGTTGGATAGCAAATCATCTTCAACAGTTGAGTGGGACCAACTACTACCAAGTAGGAATTAAAAAGGTACAATTAAGAGTTGAAAAGTGAATCTAAAATACCAAAAGTCCAACCATTCCAAGCACTCAGTACTTACATCTCAGCGCTTTTTGCACTCTGCGCAGTTTCATCGCCGTCCGGTAGGCGGAGAACTTTATGTTGTTTAAATCTCCTGAAAAATGTCACATAAGAAAAAAAAAAAAGTCCACTGTAAGGGCTCGGTTACATGTGAGTCCATTTCCGCCCCTCTCAAAGGAGATCTATGGTGGGACAATTTTCAGAGGCATTAGACAGTTGGGCCTGGAGGAGATATGTTGCCTCCTCACCTTCTATTTTAGTTGCAGCAATGCAACTGTGTGTTGTGGAGGGGCCCTATTCACTTTAATGGGTTGCGTTTGACGGTGGTACTACCAGCCAAACATGACCCGTTATGCAGTTTGTGCCGTACCACGACCACAGCAGTAGGTACTCACATGGCCGGTGGCTGTGTTAACTTGCAGCTGGGTGATCAGGGGGAGGCAAAACCCTCAACTCAACGTCCATAGATTTTTACAGCCCCTCACCCGCTCGTGTAAAGGAGGTCTGAATGCCATTACCTTATTCTATCACGGTAGTTCAAAATGTACAAATTCATTTTACTAATCAGTATATAATTTATTATTATATTTAGTTTAAATGATTTATTTATAAATGCTATAATGGAAGATAGAATAAATTTTAATTATATCATATCATAAATGTAATAAATTGTATATAATTTATCATTTCTTCTATACAAGTCCTTCCTCTATTTAAATATAATTTAAGTAATATACTTAATATACATATATAATTTATTAATATACAGTGATTTGGGTAATAACTTACATAGAATGAATGAATGATACAAGTAAAAATGATATAATAAATCAAATAAATAATATAGTGAATGATATAATAAATGATAATGATAAATTGATATTGAAACTGATATTATCAATACATCATTCATTCAATGAATATTTTTTTTTTTTTTTTAAAGATGCTTTTTATTAGTTAAGTATGTAAAAAAATACATATACATCATATGCATCTCCCGCTGTCTGTCTCTGAGCTGAGTGTGAAAACTTTGGCCGCTCTGTGAGAAAAGTCCCGCCCCCCTCCTAGATCAGCTCGTGTGATAGACGCAGTGTTCTGTCTATAGACGCAGTGTTCTGTCTATCACACGAGCTGATCTAGGAGGGGGGCGGGACTTTTCTCACAGCGCGGCCAAAGTTTTCACACTCAGCTCCGAGACACACAGCGGGAGATGCCCGCAGACTGTGTAATCCAGACACAGGCACTGACTACAGTGAGGCTGCGATTATGGGCACGGTGAGACTGCATTATGGGCACGGTGAGGCTGCGAATATAGGCGTGGCGAGGCTGCGATTATGGGCACGGTGAGACAGCATTATGGGGACGGTGAGGCTGCGATTATGGGCACGGTCAGACTGCATTATGGGAACGGTGAGGCTGCGATTATGGGCACAGTAAGGCTGTGATTATGGGCACAGTGAGACTGCATTATGGGCACGAAGAGACAGCATTATGGGCACGGTGAGGCTGCGATTATGGGCACAGTAAGGCTGCGATTATGGGCATGGTGAGACTGCATTATAGGCACGGTAAATTTGAGATTATGGGCACAGTAAGGCTGCGATTATGACGTGTGACGTCCTAGCCATGGCCCGCTATGTCCGGCTTCGGCCGTTGCCATAACAACGGTGCTAAATCAGCTAAAAGTAGTTGGATCTGTATGTGCGTTATAATTAATCGAAATTAGTCGATTAATCGATTAAAAATAAAATCGATTAATCGAACACGAAAATTTTAATCAGTAACAGCAATACATTTTTTAGATTTATATTAGTTAGCACTTATTATATCATTAATTGTAATATTTATTATATCACTATTATTATATAATTAAATCATTATATATCCTTAGATCATTCATTATATTAAATTAATTGTTTAACCTTGTTACCAATGTGTGTCCTTTATTATATCATTTACTATTTTATAATTTATTAATTTTATATAATTTGTTATATTATTTTTTAGATTTATAGTTAGCACTTATTATATCATTCATTGTAATATTTATTATATTTAATATATCACTATTTCATTATATCATTCATTGTATTAAATAAATTGTTTAACCTTATTAACAATGTGTGTCCTTTATTATATCATTATACCATTTACTGTTTTATAATTTTTTACATGTATAATATAGTTATTTTTTATATCATTCATTGTAATGTTTATCATATTATATCACTATCATTAAATAATTCTAGATCATTTTTTAAATCATTCATTATATTATCCTTTATTTTATCATTTATTATTATATCATTTATTCATTTTATCTAATTTATTATATATTTTTTTAATTTTATAGTTAGCACTTATTATATCATTCATTGTAATATTTATTATATTTAATATATCACGATTACTATTTCATTATATCATTCATTATATTAAATAAATTGTTTAACCATATTAACAACGCGTGTCCTTTATTATATCATTATATCATTTATTGTTATATCATTTATATAATTTATTAGATTTATAATATAGTTATTTATTATATCATTCATTGTAATATTTATCATATTATATCACTATCATTAAATAATTATAGATCCTTTTTTATATCATTCATTATATTATCATTTTATTAAATAAATCGTTTAACCTGTTCCTAATTGGAACCTGTAGAATGTTCGCAGGCGCTGTGCCACATGCTGAAGAAACATTGACCCCAATGCTAAACTTAAATATTTATATATATATATATATATATATATATATATATATATATATATATATATATATATATATATATATATATATATATATATAAAAATATATCACTTTTTTTTTCCATACATACTCTCCTCTAGCAAGAGAAAAAAAAAAGTTACAATGTATAATTTATTCCTTGCAGAGGAGAAACAATACGGGGTTGGGTTTCATTCTCAATGATCACTGTGATTGGCCATACTAATGATCACATGATCCTCCCGGCCTCCAATTGTTAGTCTGAGACCAGGAGCTGTTGGCGATGCTGCAATCTTGGTACTAGGGGCGCACAATGGTGCACACTCCTAGCACAAAAACATGCTGCCTATACGCGGCACCACCGAATAAAGACAAAGCTTTTTTTGATAACATTAGACTCTATAGAGGTGACATCAAATTAACCAACGTATGCTGGCGCTGTTAAATGTAGCTTCAGCTTAATGACCTTTGGCCATAAAAAGATTTAGAGGACTACATGGTAATAGACAATGGCGGGGGGGTACATGGCTGTTTTTTTACTTACCCAGCGCCTGGTACAGCTCGGTCATTTTCGGATGATCCCAGCATGTCGTCTGTGCCTGGTGACTAGACAGGAAAAAAATGAAACCATCAACTTAAGGCCTCCCACTGTAGTTCAAGCAGGAGTAAAAACCCACTCACTAAAATCTAAAATGGTAAATTTCAAAAGCTCTCTGAGGATCTGAAAAAAAGAATTGTTGCTCTACATAAAGATGGCCTAGGCTATAAGGAGATTGCCAAGACCCTGAAACTGAGCTGCAGCACGGTGGCCAAGACCATACAGCAGTATAACAGGACAGGTTCCACTCAGAACAGGCCTCGCCATGGTCCACCAAAGAAGTTGAGGTCACGTGCTCAGCGTCATATCCAGAGGTTGTCTTTGGGAAATAGACATATGAGTGCTGCCAGCATTGCTGCAGAGGTTGAAGGGGTGGGGGGTCAGCCTGTCAGTGCTCAGACCATACGCAGCACACTGCATCAAATTGGTCTGCATGGCTGTCATCCCAGAAGGAAGCCTCTTCTAAAGATGATGCACAAGAAAGTCCGCAGTTTGTTGAAAACAAGCAGACTAAGGACATGGGATTACTGGAACCATGTCCTGTGGTCTGATGAGACCAAGATAAACTTATTTGGTTCAGATGGTGACAAGCGTGTGTGGGGGCAACCAGGTGAGGAGGACAAAGACGAGTGTGTCTTGCCTACAGTCAAGCATGGTGGTGGGAGTGTCATGGTCTGGGGCTGCATGAGTGCTGCCGGCACTGGGGAGCTACAGTTCATTGAGGGAACCATGAATGCCAACATGTACTGTGACATACTGAAGCAGAGCATGATCCCCTCCCTTCAGAGACTGGACCGCAGGGCAGTATTCCAACATGATAACCACCCCAAACACACCTCCAAGATGACCACTGCCTTGCTAAAGAAGCTGAGGGTAAAGGGGATGGACTGGCCAAACATGTCTCCAGACCTAAACCCTATTGAGCATCTGTGGGGCATCCTCAGTTGGAAGATGGAGTCTCTAACATCCACCAGCTCCGTGATGTCGTCATGGAGGAGGGGAAGAGGACTCCAGTGGCAACCTGTGAAGCTCTGGTGAACTTCATGCCCAAGATGGTTAAGGCAGTGCTGGAAAATAATGGTGGCCACACAAAATATTGACACTTTGGACCCAATTTGGACATTTTCACTTAGAGGTGTACTCACGTTTGTTGCAGGCGGTTTAGACATTAATGGCTGTGTGTTGAGTTATTTTGAGGGGACAGCAAATTTACACTGTTATACAAGCTGTACACTCACTACTTTACATTGTAGACAAGTGTCATTTCTTCAGTGTTGTCACATGAAAAGATAGAAGAAAATATTTACAAAAATGTGAGGGGTGTACTCACTTTTGTGAGATACTGTACATAGTGATCTTATCTCCCCCTTAATCTTCTATTCTCAAGAGAGAATAAATTCAGTTCCTCTAATCTTTCCTCATAGCTGATCTCCTCTATGCTTCTTATCAGTTTGGTTGCCCTTCTCTGCACTTTCTCCAGTTCCTCGATATCCTTTTTGAGAACTGGTGCCCAAAACTGAACTGCATATTCCAGATGAGGTCTTACTAATGATTTGTACAGGAGGGCAAAATGATCTCTCTCTCTCTGGAGTCCATACCTCTCTTACTACAAGATAGGACTTTGCTCGCTTTGGAAACCGCAGCTTGGCATTACATGTTATTACCAAAACCCCCAGATCCTTCTCCACTATGGATTCCCCCAGTTGTACTCCCCCTAGTATGTATGATGCATGCATATTCTTATAAACGAACCCTTACAGTGGTCACCTTCTCGGCACTGCTTCCATTTAGAAAACATCTTGGGCTCTTTTCAATGGCTACAAGGTGTTCTGTGTTAGGAGGAAGGGAGAGCGTGACGTTCATCCACACCTCCGCCATTCATAGAACACCTTGTATTAATTGAAAAGACTACAAGATGTTTTCTGAATAGAAGAGGTGCAGATGGAACAACCCGCTATGCAAACTGTAAAATCTCAGCACTGGATGTTTGGTACTTACTGTGGCGTGGGGGCTGAAGAAAAGTAAGTTTTACTGAACCCAGCAGCAGCCACACATAGGACACTTCATTAGCGGTCATTTCCTTTCAATGCTCAAAAATTTTGTGGCTTTAACCATTCCACACACCATTAACAAAAAAAAGCTTTGACTTTTTGCACTTTAGGTTCTACTTCAAAAGGAAAAGTGGTAACATACGTAGGGGAGGAATTTCCTGAAAGTGCTGGTTACTCACTTGATGTAATACGGCACCTTGTTGGGGGATATCGCTCTTTCCCATGGAACCTGAACCGATGCTAAAATAGAAAAAAAATAAAAGAGAGTTAATACAGAATACATGTTTTAGCATCTGTTGCATTCTACGGCTTACTAGACCAGCATAAAGGATTGTTGGAAGGGCAGGTTTACCTTTATAGACTACATGGCCAACATAGGTGGACACCAGACCATTACTCCTATATGGGCTTGTTGGATATCACATTCCAAAATCATGGCCAATAATATGGACGCTGCCCCCCGCTTCAGCCATAATAGCTTCCACTCTTTGGGGAAGGCTTTCCACAAGATTCTGGAGGGTGTCTGTGGGAATTTGTGCCCATTTATGAGGTCAGGAACTGATGCCAGATAAGAAGACCTTGATTGGCTTCCAACTCAACCTGAAGGTGTCCAGTAGGGTTGAGGACATGGCTCTGTGCAGGACATTTAAGTTCCTTAACCCATCACACCTATATGAACTTGTTGGGTAAGCCATTCCAAAACCAAGGCCATCAATGTACAGTCCCCCCCTTCTTTGTGGCTATAGCAGCCTTCACTCTTCTGGGAAGGTTTTCCACAAGATTTTTGAGGGCGTCTGTGGGAATTTGAGCCAGATCTTACCATCTCACCTCAGTACCTGACCTCACAAATGGACACAAAGTTGGAGCTCCAATTCATCCAAAAGGTGTTTAGTGGGGTTGAAGTCAGGGCTCTGAGCTTGTTGGATATCCTACTCTAAAACTATGGCCATTACCATGGAGTTTCCCCCTTTGGTTGCTAGAACAGCCTCCGCTTTCCTTGGGAAGGCTTTCCGCATGATTTTAGAGTGTCTGTGAAAATTTGTGCCCACTTATGAGGCCAGGCACTGATGTTGGATGAGAAGATCAGGCTCGCAGTTGGAGTTCCAATTCAACCCAAAGGTGTTCAGTAGGGTTGAGGTCAGGGATCTGAGCTTGTTCGATATCCTACTCTAAAATCATGACTACTAAATATAGAGTTGCCACAACCCACTTTATGGCTATAACAGCATCCACTCTTCTGGCAAGGCTTTCCACAAGATTTTGGAGGGTGTTTATGGGGGGTTGTGTCCATTTGTGGGATTAGATACTGAAGTTGGATGAGAAGATCTGGCTCTTAGTTGGAGTTCCAATTTATTCCAAAGATGTTCAGTAGGGTTGAGGTCAGGGCTCTGAGCTTGTTGGATATCCTACTCTAAAACCATGGTCATTAATATAAAGTTGCCCCCACCCCACCCTTTATGGCTAGAACAGCCTCCACTTTTATAGGAAGAATTTCCACAGGATTTAGGAGTGTGTGTTCGAATTTGTGCCAATTTCTGAGGTCAGGTACTGATGTTGGATGATAGTTGGAGTTCCAAATCATCCAAAAGGTGTTCAGTAGGGTTAAGGTCAAGGCTCTGAGCTTGTTGGATATCCTACTCTAAAACTATGGCCATTAACATAGAGTTGCCTCCTTTGGTGACCATCACAGCCTTCACTCCTCTGGGAACACTTTCCACAAGATTTCAGAGTGTGCCTGTGGAAATTTGTGCCCATTTATGAGGTCAGATACTGATGTTGGAACTCCAACTGTGAGCCAGATCATCTCATCCAACATCAATACATAACCTCATAAATGGGCACACATTTCCATAGGCACACTTCAAAACTTTGAGGAAAGCCTTCCCAGAGGAGTGAAGGCTGTTATAGCCACCAAAGGAGGGAAATTCATGTTAAAGGGTATGGTTTTAGAGAAGGATACCCAACAAGCTCAGAGCCCTGGCCGCATACCTACTGAATACCTTCAGGTTAAATTGGAACTCCAACTTTGAGCCAGGCCGTATCATTCAATTTCATCCCAAAGGTGTTCAAAAGGGTTGAGGTCAGGGCTCTGAGCTTGTTGGATGACCTATTCTAAAACCATGACCATTATTATGGAGTTGCCCTCTTTGATTAGTATAACAGCCTCTACTCCTCTGGGAAGGCTTTCCACATGATTTTGGAGCATCTGTTAGAAATTGCGCCCATTGCCATGCACATTTGCTATAAAAAATTGGAAAAGTGTCAACTAGAACTTGTGCTTCAATTGCTCTGCAAGTGTACAACTTGTCAGTGAAAATGTGCTGCAAGTTAATATGACTTACAATTCAAACTGTGAGCCAGATCTTCTCACCCAACATCAGTACCTGACCTCATAAGTGAGCAAAAATTTCCATAGACACCCTCCAAAATTTTGTGGAAAGCCTCCAGAGTAGGGGAAGCTGTTATAGCCAAAGGGGGCAACTCCATGTTAAAGGGCATGATTTTAGAGTAGGATATCCAACAAGCTCAGAGCCCCGACTTCAGCCCTATGCACCTTTGGGATTGGAACTTTAACTTTGAGCCAGATCTTATCATCCAATTCATCCCAAAGGTGTTCAGTGGGGTTAAGGTCAGGGCTTTGAGCTTGTTGGATAACCCACTCTAAAACTATGGTCATTATATTGGAGCTGCCCTTTTTGGTTGCTAAAGGAGCCTTCACTCTCTCTGGGAAGGCTTTCCACATGACTTTGGAGTGTCTGTGGAAATTTGTGCCCATTTTTATGTCAGGTACTGATGTTGGATGAGAAGATCTGGCTCACAGTTGGAGTCCCAATTCATCCCAAAGGTATTCGGTAGGGTTGAGGTCAGGGCTCTAAGATTGTTGGATGTTCTACTCTAAAACATGACCATTAACATGGAGTTGCTGCCTTTGGTGGCTATCACAGCCTCCAGCCCCTCCCGGAAGGCATTCCACAAGGTTTTGAAATGTGTGCCCATTTATGAGGTCAAGTGCTGATGCTGGAACACCAACTGTGAGCCAGATCTTCTCATCCAACATCAATACTTGACCTCATAAATTGGCACAAATTTCCACAGGTACATTCCAAAAACTTTGTTGAAAGCCATCCCAGAAAAGTTGAGGCTGTTATAGCCCCCAAAGGCGGCAACTCCATGTTAATGGCCATAGTTTTAGAATAGGATATCCAACAAGTTCAGAGCCCCAACTTCAGCCCTATGGAACACTTTTGGGATGACTTGAAACTCCAACCTTGATCCAGATATTATCATCCAAAAGGTGTTCAGTAGGGTTGAGGTTAGGGCGCTGAGTTTGTTGGATGACCTACTCTAAAATTATGGCCATTATTTTGGCATTGATTGATTTGATTGCTATAACAGCCTCCACTTTCCTTGGGAAGGCTTTCCACGTGATTTTGGAGTGTCTGTGGGAATTTCTGCCAACTTATGAGGTCAGGTATTGATGTTGGATAAGAAGATCTTCTCACAAGTTCTAAATCACCCAAAGGTGTTCTATAAGGTTGAGGTCATGCCTCTGAACTTGTTGGAGAACTTACTCTAAAACCATACGTCATTAATATGGAGTTGCCCCCACCCCACCCTTTATGGCTATAACAACCTCCATTCTTCTGGGAAGGCTTTCCATAAGAATGTCTATGGGAACGTGTGCCCATTTGTGAGGTCAGGTACTGAGGTTGGATGGCAAGATCTGGCTCACAGTTGGATTTCCAATTCATCCCAAAAGGTATTCAGTAGGGTTGAGGTCAGGGCTCTGAGCTTGTTGGATATCTTACTCTAAAAACCATTTTCATTAACATGGAGTTGCTGCCTTTGGCGGCTATCACAACCTCCAACCCTTCTGGGAAGGCTTTCCACAAGATTTTGAACTGTGCCCATTTATGAGCTCAAGTACTGATGTCGGAAACACAGATGAGAAGATCTGGCTCGCAGTTGGAGTTCCAATATCAGTACTTGACCTCATAAATGGGCTCACTCTAAAAATCCTGTGGATTGCCAGAGGATTGGCGGTTGTTATAGCCACCAAAAGCGGCAACTCCATGGTTCTACAGTAGGATATCCAACAAACTCAGAGTCCCAACTTCAGCCCTATGGAACACCTTTGGGATGAATTGAAACCCCAACTTTGAGTCAGATCTTCTTATACGAGTTCTGACCATCCAATTCATCCCAAAGGTATTGAGTACAGTTGAGGTCAGGGCACTAAGCTTGTTGGGTGACCTACTCCAAATACACGGTCAATAGTATGGAGTTGTTTTGGAAGGTGTCTGTGGGAATGTGTGCCCATTTGGGAGATCAGATGTCTAATGTTGGATGAGAAGATCTGGTTTTGCAGTTTGAGTTCCAATGTTCCAATTCAACCCAATGATGTTCAGTAGGGTTGAGGTGAGGGCTCTAAGCTTGTTAGGTGACCTACTCCAAATACATGGTTATTATTATGGAGTTACCCCCACCCCATCTCCTCTTTATGGCTGTAACAACAACCGCTCTTCTGGAAAGGCTTTCCAAAAGATTTTGGAAGGTGTCTGTGGGAACTTATGCCCATTTGGGAGATCAGATGTCTAATGTTGGATGAGAAGATCTGGCTTCGCAGTTGGAGTTCCAATTCAACCTAATGGTGTTCAGTAGGGTTGAGGTGAGGGCTCTTTGCAGGACATATCTTTAAAACATGTACATACCCCCATGTTTTGCAAGTCAGTGTTAAAAGAACGGAGAAACTCACATGACAAGAAGTGCTGAGACTCTGGTCCGAAGTCACGGTGAGCGTCCTGCAGCTGCCGCAAGCGTTCTGCCACAGAAGTCTACATGGAGAAACAGGAGTTTATAATCTTAGTTTGCAAATTAAATGACTAAATTACTAAAACTAATTAACTAATTTACTAAAGCAAATGAAGAAGAGCAGGGGGTATAGTGCTATGGTACATTTCCATCATGGGTCCGCATGTACAGTGATCTGATCGTAATCCCTGAACCTATCAAGGTGATTGCACCCAGATTTGATGATCAAAATGAAATGTATCATTTTATGCATAAAAAAAAAAGATAAATGATATATATATATTTTTTTCTATATTTTTCTTTAATGATGATGATCCTCTTGTACAAATAATTGTTTATTGTATATTTTTTAAAACATCCGCAGCCTGCAAAACTGTGTGTACATTTGTTCTGTGCAAAAATTAGGGCAAAGGTGTATGTTATTAGGCTATTTTCTCTTCAGGTCTAATATTAGTTATTCATAAAGAATAGAGGAAATGGGGACAATTTTGTTATTCATTAGTAAAAAAATAAATAAATAAATAAAATTCAAAAATTCATAATAATACCTCATTATGGCCACTAGGTGGAGCTGATGATCCACATGCATAAGTATTTACTTACCATGTTCATGTGCTCCATCTAGTGGCCACAATGAGGTATTTTTATGATTTTTTTTTTATCTATTTATTTGTACAAATAAATAACCTACCGGAGAGGAAAATAGAACATTCAATTCAATTTGACCCCATTCCCACAGAACGAATGTACCAGCAGTTTTTTTTTTTTTTTTTGCAACTTTTTTTTTTTTTTTTTTTTTTTATACATGCACTGCTTACATTTAGTCTATAGAATATATTTCCTGCACCTTATTTGTTACATGCTTTTATATATTGGTGGAATTGAAAAAAAAAACCTCTGCTGAGAGAAATATGAAGGCCGCCATTGCTGCACAGAGATGGGGGAAATGATCGAGCGTACACAGTTTATTGGGTCGCTTTGTATTGCTTACAGATAATCAGCGGCCAATCTGACTTGCAACCATTTTACTTTCCCGTGTGCACATGCTGTTACATTCTCTTTTCTTTCCTTTTCACATTCTTTTACTTTTTTTCCTGCATCCCTTTGCCCCTTATGTGAAGATAAGTCTCAATTTGCACAGGTGTCCAGCCATTGTATTTGTTGCCCAGGTCGGTAGAGTCAATGACTGCTGCTGCAGTACTGAACCAAAAAGTCAGCAAAACCCCATTCATTTTAAAGAATGGGAACACATTTGCTGGTAAGAAGAAAGCCTGGTCACGTGACCTGTCAAAGTCACATGGCCAAGTTCCCTATACGTAGCACAATAGCCCTAACACATTTCAGGTGCCACGCCCTCCCTTCATCGGGGTTTATCTGGAATCTCGGCAGAGCTGTCAGTTGTGTGTTTGTGGGTTTTTGTTATGTTGGCCTTTTTGGTTTATTTGGCAGCAAAGGTGCCTTTTTTTTTTTTACAGTTTTATGTTGCCAACAAAGACCACCACCAGATCACTTTTGGGGAAAAAAAACAGTGGTGCTTTGCAATATTATTAAAACTTATACTAGGGTCACACTGCCAATGCATTTCCCAGCATACACGTGCTGACTTCACTATCTTCACAAACTTCCAAAAGGCCTATTGCTCTAAACAAATTGCCTCCAAACTGTGACTCATGGGCCAGATGTGGTCATTTGCTTGTCCTTATCCAGCCCTTGGGGCACCATGTAATCCACTGACACCAATGATGGGACACTAATCCTCCCACTGACACAAAAGATGGGACACTAATCCTCCCACTGACACAAAAGATGGGACATTATTCCTTCCACTGATACCAATGATGGGACACTATTCCTCCCACTGATACCAATGATGGGACACTATTCCTCCCACTGATACCAATGATGGGACACTTTTCCTCCCACTGATATCAATGATGGGACACTTTTCCTCCCACTGATACCAATGATGGGACACTATTCCTCCCATTGATACCAATGATGGGGCACTATTCCTCCTATAGATACCAATGATGGGGCACTATTCCTCCCACTGATACCAATGATGGGTCTCTTTTCCTCCCACTGATACATACCAATTATGGGACACTATTCCTCCCACTGATACCAATGATGGGGCACTATTCCTCCCACTGATGCCAATGATGGGACGCTAGTCCTCCCACTGATACCAATGATGTGACACTATTACTCCCAATGATACTAATGATGGGACACTTTTCCTCCCACTGACACCAATGATGGGACACTAGTCCTCCACTGATACCAATCATGGGACACTATTCCTCCCACTGACACCAATGATGGTATACTATTCTTCCCACTGATACTAATGATGGGACACTATTCCTCCCACTGACACCAATGATGGGACACTCTTCCTTCAGTGATACCAATAATGGGGCACTATTCCTCCCACTGACACCAATGATGGGGCACCATTCCTCCCATAACAACAATGGGGCACAATGCCTACATTGAATACTAACAACAAGGGACCATTTTCTCCAATAATACCAATAATTGGGCACTATTTCTTCCACTACATTCAATATTGAGGCACCGTTTGCTCTCACCAACACCACAGTGTTTTCTAATTTCACTGGCCACAGTCTGGCCACTCTAAAGCCTCTAAGACAATAAACTTGCAGAAAGCTTGAAGACCCCTGCTCTAAACAAATCTTCTCAGGTTGTTGATGGCATGATTCAGGCACCTTTTCTAAAGCCTTTGCAAATCAGCTAGTAGACCCATTGGCCATAGTTGGGGGTATGATATTGGAGCCTTGCTGGCTCATTGACTTGAAACGAAAGTACCGTCAGGCCTATTCCACCCATTCCACCACTTTTCCACCACTACCCTCCAGCAAGAGTCTACGTTTTTTGAAGAACCAATACTGCTAGGAACTATCTCAGTCATGGTTGGGCATTTGTTATTGGACCCTTGTTGGCTCGTTGACTTGAAGCCAAGGTTCCTGTCAGGCCCACTCCACCCATTCCACCACTTTTGCATTATTACTCTTCTGTCACAGCCCACATATTTTGCAGAACCAATACTAACGTGGACTGTCTTAGCCATGGTTGGCCTTTTGATATAGGACCCTTGTTGGCCTAAAGCTATGGAGCTGGTCAGGTCTATTCCCCCAATTTCACCACTTTCCCATCATTACTTTCCTGTCACAGTCTACATTTTTTTGCAGGAACCGATACTACTGGGGATTGCCTTAACCATGGTTGGCAATTTGTTATTGGACCCTTGTTGGTTTGTTCACTTGAAGCCAAGGTTCCTGCCCAGCCTACTCTACCCATTACACCACTTTTTCATCATTACTCTCTTGTCACAGTCTACATTTTTGCAGGAACCGATACTACCAGGGACTGTCTTCTATATCTTGTCAAGTTAAGGGCTTATTGGTAGAGAGGATGACGGAATGGTGATCGGGTTGAGGGAACCAAATCAGAGCAGTGATGGCCGAACATAGGAGGAGGAGAAGGTTGTAGGTGAGAGCTTCACCCTCTAGCTTTCCCTCTTGAATCACATTGGCTTTAAAAATGTTGACTTCTTTGGTCCATTATAGGCCTGCCCAGTGCATGCTTGACACATTGCTCCTAGCACCACCATTTGCTACTACATCATATATATGCCATCCAAGGAACATGAGATACACACAGGTTTTGTAGGATAAAACAGCACTAATGTCATTTGCAATCAAAGGCAAATTCCCCCATGTTCCACCTTACAAAACCCGCAAGAATCTCAGATTGCTCAAATGTTTCTACATGCTGTGAGTTGAACCTAGGCTTCTAAGTTTTTATGACCGTGTGTCACTACCCCTTCGACAACACTATATATATAAATTTAGTTACATTTATAACAGAACTATTTCCACATGCATCATCGCTACTTCCATTGGTGTTACTACCCTCAACCTTCCCAAAGATAAAAGTTCCTTTACGTTTCTTACCCGCTTGAATGGTGGTGCTCCTTTGAAAAGTCCCCCAAGAGATGAATTGCTAAAGCGACAAAACAGAAAAAAATTCTGTTAGGGATGCCCCAATGGGAGGAATACATTTTTCCCCATTATTTTGATGGCGAATGTTGGGGGGGGGGGGATGAAAAAGGAGCCCCACCCATAAAAAAAAAACTCCTAAAGCCTTAAAGCTCATTTAGTGAAATTACTGATTCGAAGGGGACATATTCTCTGTCAATGGGAAATTTAGGTCCAGCTTGCAAAAAAATTGATGGCACGGCGGAATTTTTGATTTGGTTAATTAATTCCCTATTGCTTACTTCCCAGTTTGCAAATGCTGGTGGCCTGACCGATATGCTGATACTATTTCATCATTACATCCTGGCTGAGTTATTGATCAACAATGGCTTTGCAGGCCAGAAGAGCGGACTTCACTCTTTTTTTTTTTTTCCCTGACTACTAAATTTTAAAAAATGGATTGAATTCAGAAGATCAGCATTATTGTCAGAAAACTACCATTCTCAGGAGGTGATAATAAATGGCAGCCAGCTTATTTCTCTCAGTAGAGGCTTCCCTTCAGTGGCCTTTTTGGATTATGCTATCAGACAAGTGTTAACAATGGCCTGTTGGGTTGTCCTACCTGTAGCTGCTTCCATCGGTTATTC
This sequence comes from Aquarana catesbeiana, assembly GCF_042186555.1. Lineage (NCBI taxonomy): Eukaryota > Metazoa > Chordata > Amphibia > Anura > Ranidae > Aquarana > Aquarana catesbeiana. The sequence continues at coordinate 314,744,821 of NC_133332.1, read as the reverse complement.
ATTTGTTCAAGCTCACGAGCATTTTCCACAGAAAGGTGAACATCGCAAACGGCTAGCTGATGAGCGAGATCGTTGGCCATCTTGTTTGTGTCTTTTATGGAAGTCATGTCTTCTTTAAATAACTGGAAAATTAAAAAAAAAAAAAAAGTAGAGAATGTGGATAATTCTATAACACTTCTGAATACCTTGTTATGTCTCTCCATTATCTTGTGCTATCATAACACAACTTTGCCATGCCATGTATTACCAGACTTTCTCAACCAAGGTTCCTCCAGAACTTGCTAGGGATTATGGATGAGGTTAAGGTTAGGTCCAAACCAAATTTTGGCTGTCCATTAACCCGGGTGGCTGTTCTTGTAGCGGTTTGACGGGAGTTAATAGTGGCACTACTACCGCTAATATACATGACAGCTTCCCACTGTTATTGGTTGTTAAGGACTAGAGATGTGCATGACGGAAAAATTTGTTTCGTTTTGTTTCAGATTCACTCCTTAAGTTAATAATTTTGTTTTGTCACATTTGTTAGTTTAGAAGGATTCGTTTTCAGAATTTGTTATTATAGTCATTTCGGAAGATGGCTATATTCGTTCTATTTGAATCAACTTTTTCTATTTGTTTCTATTCTATTGTATTTTATTCTATTATTTTATTGTCTATTCTATTTTATTATAAACAAGGAAAAAAGGTGTACTATAGCAGTAAACCTAGGTCGGACTTTAGAGGCATAGGAAACAACAAAGACGTATGAGAATAAACACTATTTATTGGAAAATATACAACATGAATAGAACAATACAGAAAAATAAAAAAAAAATTCATGTATACTGATACATAAATGTGCAGTGAGCCCTTGTGTATCTACGCGTTTCACCGGTAGGCTTCTTCAGGATGCAGTCAAGGTTCTACAGATAGCAAATAAAGAGAACGGACCCCTTGGAGACCGCACGAGGCAGTTTCCCAGGGGTCATACATCATTGTCTAAATATTCAAATTTTGCTGCACATTGTGGACAATTTCTCAGTCTCATATTTGGACTATTTTTCCCGGTGGGTGTCCTTATTGCTTGGTGGGCTTTGAAGCCCATCTCCCCTCCCTCTTTGGTACTGAGTCCACTCTTTGTGCATTATTTTGCCCCTGTCCCTGGAACCGTCTGGCTTTTTCTGCTCCTCTCTTACTAGAAGATTGGGCTCGCCTGACCTATCTGTGCATAGATCCTGACGGTGGTGTAGTAGAACCTGTTTATAGTGGGATGTACCCTCTGAACCAGTTTCTGGATACTTATAATTGAGACTTATCTCTCTGCAAGACAGTGAGGTCCGTTCTCTTTATTTGCTATCTGTAGAACTTTAACCTCATCCTGAAGAAGCCTACCTATGAAACGCGTAGATACACAAGGGCTCACTGCACATTATGTATCAATATACATGATTTTATATTTTTCTGTATTGTTTTATTCATGTTGTGTATTTTCCAATAAATAGTGTTTATTCTCATACTTCTTTGTTGTTTCCTATGCCTCTAAAGTGAGTGCGCTCCTTTTCTGTTCATTATTTCTTTTTTATTATAGTATATTCTTTTCTATCCTAATTTACTCTATTCTTTTATTTTATACTCTAGTCTCTTTTATTCTATCATACTTTTTTCTATTATTTTCTATTCATTCTATAGTTTTTTCTATTGCATTCTATAAAGCAGCCCAAGTAGGAATCATCATCTTATTTCACTTTTATACCTTATACTGTATTTTTTGCAATATGTGTTCATTTTGAATTCAAATTAATTTTCAAATTAATTTTCGACTTGTTCTTCGTATTCATTTTTCAACTTCGAATACGGATAATTCGTTATTTCGTTACATCATTTTGTTTTGTTATAATTTAAGTGTATTCTTTTCTTTTCTGTTTTATTCAGTTCTATCATTTTCTATTCTATTCTATAAAGCAGACCAAGTAGGAATCATTATCTTAACTCACTTTTATACCTTATACTGTATTTATTGCAATATGTGTCAATTTTCAAATTAATTTTTGACTTCATCTTCGATTTCGAATTAGAATTTTCAACTTTTCAAATTCGAACACGGATAATTCATTATTTGTTTACGTCATTTTGTTTTGTAATAATCTATTTCAGATTTGTTTTTTATTTCCTTTTCTTTTCTGTTTTATCCAGTTTTATTGTTTTCTATCATTTTCTATTCTATTAAGTAGCCCAAGTAGGAAGCATGCTCTTATTTCACTTTTATACCTTATACTGTATTTATTGTAATATGTTTCCATTTCAAATTTATTTTCAAATCCATTCTAATTCATATTTGAATTTTCGACTTCAAATTCATTTTTTGACTTCTAATTTGGATAATTAGTTATTTTGTTACCTCATTTCATTTTGTTATAATTTATTTCGGATTTGTTTTTTATTTTGTATGCTATTCTGTTTTATTTAGTTTTACTTTTTTCTATCATTTTATATTCTAGCAGCCCAAGTAAAAATCATTATCTTAACTCACTTTTATACCTTATATACTGTATTTATTGCAATATATTTCAAATTTATTTCAAATTCATTTATTCTAATTTAAATTTGAGTTCGACTTCTAATTTGGATAATTTGTTATTTCCTTACGTTATTTCATTTCGTTATAATTGATTTTGGATTTGTTTAAATTCGTTACTATTGTGATTCAGAAATTTGGATACATCTGAATCTCCGAATAATGAAAATTTCATCTGAATTTCGAATTCGTAATAAAACGATTTGCACATGTCCAATAAGGACATTGACAGGTGCAGGCCCCGCCGAGTCCTTAACAACCTGTGGCCTCACCTGCCCCATTCACTTTCGTTGACTTAACCTGAAAAAATGGCCAGAAATGTTTGTTAACATTTGCCTCCCATTGACATCAATGGAGTTTGGATTCCGCCCCAAAACTTTGGTCATGTTCACCAAACTCTGTTCGAACCGAACCCGGTAATGTTTGGCTCATCTCTACTAGGAATTTCTAGATCAGTGGTAGATCAATCTCCTGCTATCATAGTGGTAGAACCAATGTTAGTCAACATTGCCAGTGGTTTGGGGACGGTGGAGCCTCCCAAGTCTTTTATCTTCTGTGTACAAAAGGTGGGGTCCCTCTTGAGGTGTCCAAATCACTGTGATGTGGACGCTTCCTATTGGCTGTCCAGCAGCAGAATCTCTCAGGATCCATAGGAGACGTCACCAAAAGAAGACAGGCATGCAGATCTCCAGTGCTGGATTACTGATTCTTTTACCACAGAATCAGTGAGGGATATGAATGGGACATGAGCAGACTTAGGTGAGTCTAAGATGCTTCAGAAGGTTAAAAAGAAAGAAAAAAATGCTGAAGGGGTGGAACGGGGGGTTGGCAAGCAGTATTTGCAGAGGAGGGGGGGTAATTTTCATGAAGACTAAGTAACCATTGACACCAATGATAGTTATAATTCACTATAAGGGAAGCATTCTTCCCGTTGACCCCCAATCAAAGAGGTCACCTCTCATGCTAATTATCAATGTAGTGAGGTCATCCTCCACTGACCAGCAACATCAACATTTCTGCTGACTTCATCAGTAGCTATCAATGCAAAGAGGCACTATTTCAATGACTCAACTAACTTGACTATGCCAATGACCTGACTAGCTTGACTATGTCAATGACTTGACAGACTTGACTATGTCAATGACTTGACGGACTTGACTACGCCAATGACTTCACGGACTTGACTATGCCAATAACTTCACAGACTTGACTATGCCAATGACTTGACTAGCTTGACTATGCCAATGACTTGACTAGCTTGACTATGCCAATGACTTAACGGACTTGACTATGTCAATGACTTGACTAACTTGACTATGCCAATGACTTGACAATGCCAATGACTTGACTAGCTTGACTATGCCAGTGACTTGACTAGCTTGACTATGCCAATGACTTGATTGACTTGACTATGCCAATGACTTGACTGACTTGACTTTGCCAATTACATGATTGATTTCACTATTCCAATGACTTGACTGACTTCACTATTTCAATTACTTATTTGACTTCACTATTCCAATGAATTGAATAATTTACAACTTACTAATCACTCTAATGTACCATGAACTGTAGATCATTTTTAGCAGGGGTTCTCTGAGACATGTAATGGGCTCATCCATAGCAAAATGCTTAAGAAAGGCTGGTTATTACCTTTGTAGCCTGAATGTGCTCTGGTAGGGAATCAATGAACAAGTCTCCAATGGGTTCCCAAGTTGCTTGCACACCCTCCGCTTGTTGAAGCGCATCGGCAGCCTCTTTCATAGAGACTTCCAAATCCTGAAGCTGTTCCAATGTTCTTTCCAGATGGCGTTGTTGGTCTAAACCACGGGCAGTCAGCCTGTCCCAAAGTTCACTGGCTACATTTGCTTGCTTCCAAAGTAAACGACTAAGGTTCTGGGAGCGATTTTTCGGAGAAGCATCTAGAGGCAAAAGGTTAAAACAAAAAAAAGGCATGGAATCTGGGAGACTGGTTACAAATGTAAATCGGCAATTGCACCTTAAGAAGCCCATAACTGTTGCAATTCATCCAGTCATACAGCGCACAAGCCCTGATGAGGAAGAGGGGTGTGGGAGTGTCTGGACCCCCAAAATGCATTGGCTTTCTTAAAAAAAAATATATACTGCTGCCAAACCCAAGACATTTGGTCAACAAAAGGACTTTATTTTTACTAGTAAAAAATTCATATCCACTGCCTCGCCTCACCTCCCGAAAGGGGTTTCAACCCTTCATGTCTCCATACATAACTACAAAAAAGATTACTATAATATGGTTTGACTTTCCTGATTTGCTTATGCCCAATGCCTGAACACCATTCATTATACACTAACCTTTGGTCAATGCAGATGTGTCCTCTTCTGCATCTTGGAAGGGATGCTGGGTGAGGAAGGCTTGAGCTGACTCAAGAATTGAGTATATGTACGGACCCCGTGCTTTCACCTCCTCAATAAACAGCTAAAGAGTTATAGAATATAAATCAATACACACAGAATAAACACACATAACTATTACCATAGATATACAAATTGCAGCCAAGGTTCCTGTCAGGCCTACTCTACCCATTCCACCACTATACCATCACTACTCTCCTGTTGCAAGTCTACATGTTTTGTAGGAACGGATACTGGGACTGTCTTCTTGGCAAGGTAAGGGCTTGATGGCTCCCTTGTTGGCATGTTGATTTGAAGCCAAGGTTCCTGTGCGGTCTTCTCCACCAATTCCACCTCTTTTCCATCACAGTCTACATTTTTTGCAGGAACCACCAATGCTATCGGAGACTGTCTATTTTCTCTTGGCAATTTAAGGGCTTAATGGCAGAGAGTATAATGTAATGGTGATCAGGTTGAGAGAACCAAATCAGAGCGGTGAGGACCCAACAGAGGAGGAGGAGAAGGTTGTAGCAGAGAGCTTCACCCTCTAGCTTTTCCCTCTGTACAGAAGATGGAGTGCCTCTTCAGGTGTCTACATAACTGGCTGTGTAATGTGGACCCTTCCGATTGGCTGTCTAGCAGCAGGGTGCTCTCAGGATCCATAAGAGAATGCCATCACAAAAAAAGAAGATCTCCAGTGATGTATTATCAGTTCTCCACACCCAGAAACAGAAATCGGTGAGAGACGTGAATGGGAAATGAGCAGACTTAGGCGAGTATATACAGAGTGCAGGGGTCAGGAGTGAGTAATGTACATAGTTCAGGGATCAGGAGTTGTTAACGCATAGAGCAAAAGAGCACAGGGTCAGGTGTATAATAGACTAAGTATATTGAACTGAATTATTTTGAAGATATGTTCTAATGATATGAAACTGAATAAGATCTTACCAGATGTTTATCTTTGGCCTGCTGCACTGCCGATAAGTCACCACGGAGAGGCAGCTGGACTGACAGCTCTTCATCTTTCGCCCCTAACCAGTCTATGATCTCCTGAAGTGGAGGCTGCAGCTTGAGGGTAGGATCTGCAAATGCTTCCAGACGTGCCCTGAGGAAACAAAAGAAAAAAATATTCGTATAAGAAAAACCCAAAATATAGTACAGGTTGGATATTAGCACAAGCACCAGTGTAGCATTCACCAGTCAATTAATGGCTTAGAAACAAGTGGCTTAGAAATGGCTTGGAAACATTAAAGCCTGTTTGATCAATTTAATAAGGAATTAATATATACTGTATATATACACTTTACCCCTTGAAATATTTGTAAATAGCCCAGCATCTCAAAGCTATGTACAAACCCACAGTAAAAATTCCTAACAAAAAGTGGAAATTCTTTGACTCTATTAACACCACTGTTAAGGGCATCCCATTATTCTACATCCTTATAGTAAACAAAAGGTCTTTTGACAAAACCATCTTCATAAACACATGGGAATTACCATAGGGAAACCTCCCTCCCTCACAATGGGCTCTGGCTATAAAACTGAATTATAAACTTTCACATATATATTGTCCCCCCCCCCCCCCAAAGCACCTAAGCAGCTCAGTAAGCTGAATGGAGAGTTTTTGCATTGGCAAAAAATAAACCAGTGGAGTGGCGAAATCTGTAATTTTGTGGCAAAATCTATTTCACCAAAATCACTCTGCTCAAGAGAAGGATGTAAATAGAGCCAGCAATAGTCCCTTTTCACAACTTTTTCCTTAACTGGTGGCCTACAGACAATTCCACAACCCCAGGGACATGTTTTCTCAACTGGTGGCCTACAGTAAATTCCACAACCCATGTTTCCTCAACTGATGGTCTACAGTGAATGCTGCAACCCAAGGCCTTTGTTTCCTCAACTGGTGAGCTACAGTGAATTTCCCAACCCAAGAGCCATATATTTTATCAACTGGTGGTCTACAGGGAATTCCACGACCCAAGAGCTGCGTTTTCTCAGCTGGTAGCCTACAGACAATTCCACAACCCCAGGGCCATGTGTTCTCAACTGTGGTCTACAGTGAATTCCACAACCTACGTGCTATGTTTACTCAACTAGTTGCCTTCAGCGAATGTTACAACCCAATGGCTGTACTTCCTCAACTGGTGATCTACAGTGAATTCTGCAACCCAAGGACCATGCCGTTAATCCAGTCGCCAGATCAGGCGACTGTTAGCTTTGCAGGCAAACAGCAGCGAAGCCCAACCGAATCCCACCAGCTTAATACAGGAACACGTTCCTCACATATCTTCGCCATTAGACCTAGTCAGGAGCCATTATCGCGTTACTACACATTTTGCAAGACCTGTCATCTCCCTGTTGGTTCCAAGTCTGGCCCCTAGGCTAGTCCTGTGCCCTAAAAGAGAACCACAAAGTAGTAGCTCTATCACCCTAGTGAATGCATCATGTAACCTTTCTGACCACTACCTACCCACCTAGACCTGATCTGGCTGCTAATTACACATTATTCAGGTTTAGGCTGTGCTTAATAAAGTTGCTTATTCAGTCCTGCTATATCATACCCTGCTTTACTCTAGCCTGGCTGCCTGCAGCCTCTTACAAAGGTTCAAGGGTATACATCCAAGAGGAGCTGGGATGTCAATGCTTATTGAGGAGAGTGGTAAAGATAAGGATAACAAGCTCTGGTAAGGCAGCTGACATGCAACTTTAAAAAGTGAATAAAAAAAATGTGACTAAGGGGAGCATAGCACACCTTGCCTATTAGCCTTGATAATGGAGAAAATTGATTTTCAAGCGTCGCATACAATTGACTTCAATAGGGTTCCTATTAAAGTTCACAATTTGCGTATTTATTGGTCCTGCAGGGGAACACTTGTCGGAATCTAGAATAAGGGTTTGGTATGGATTCTTAGAGGGATACCACATTGTGTTTTTTTTTTGCTTGCACTACAAGAACCAATAACTGAGCGGCCGCCAGCATCCTAGCAACCAATGAGGTCTTCAATTGCTAGGATGCAGGCAGCCAGCCCAAACAACATCCTTGGCTCCTAGGGCGCATGCTTCCAAGCAATGAAAAGGTGCTGTGCGGCCGCTATTGTCCATTAAAATATGCAATTTGCGTATTTTTAGGTGTGCGTTTGCTGAAAGCGCCCGCAAATGGAACCCAAGGAGATTCGGCCATTACTGTTTGATACTGACTTATTCCTGGATAACCCAACATGGATCTATGTTGAAACCAAGCTGTCGCCAGCATCCTAGCAACCGGCAAGGTCATCAGTTAGTAGGAAGCAGTGGGCCAGCCCAAACAACTTCCTTGGTTCCTAGGGCGCATGCTTCCAAGCAAAGACGCTGTATGGCCACTTGTGTCCCAAAGTTTGCAACCTGCCAATTTTTAGGCGCATTTGCCAAAAGCGTTTGTGAATGGAACCCAAGGAGATTCTCCCATGGCTTTTGGACACGGACTTATTCCTGGATAACTCAACATGGGTCTGTGTTGAAACCAAGCGGTCACCAGCATCCTAGCAACCGATGAGGTCATCAGTTGTTAGGATGCAGTCGGCCAGCCCAAACAACGTCTTTGGTTCCTATGGCGCATGCTTCCAAGCAATCAAAGATGCTGTATGGCCACTTGTGTCTCAAAGTTCCCAATCTGTGTTTTTTTTAGGCGCGTTTGCCGGAAGTGCCCGCGATTGGAACCCAAGGAGATTTGCCCATCGCTGTTTGATACTGACTTATGCCTGAATAACCTAACATGGGTCTGTGTTGAAACCAAGAGGTCGCCAGCGTCCTAGCAACTGACGAGGTCATCAGATGCTGTAGGGACATTTTTGTCCCAAAGTTTGCAATTCGCATATTTTTAGGCATGTTTGCTGAAAGCGCATGGAACCCAAAGGAGATTAGACCATCGCTGTTTGATATGGACTTATCCCTGGATAACCCAACATGGGTCTGTGCTGAAACATTCCGATACGGTTAGCTCTTTGTTCTCTTGACACGTCGCCATCCACTCAACAACAGAACAGGAGGGGAATGTAAAAAACTTGATACAAGGTCTGCCAAGAATAAGATCCGGAGACACGGTGAGATTGGAAGGAGGACACAGCCGGCATTCCCCCCCCGGGAGCAGATACAGAAGGAGGATTATCTTGTTTAATTTATCCTCCAGGGTGTTGAATGCGCCGGAAACTTCCTTATTATCACAATGACTCAAGTTTTCCCTCCTTCTTGCTGTTTTAATTTGGCTCCATATTGGATATAAATAAGTTTGGGGGATCATTAACATTTATGAGACATTAGATTGGAAATCTTGACATAGAGAGAGCGAGCAGCCGGAATGTTCGGCATCCTTGGGGGATATCATTTGAAGATTTGTCTTATATTGAAGATTTAGAATTCAGAAAGGGTTATTGATTCAACTAAAGGCAGACACAGAATTCACATGAGGTCAAGATTGGATTTGTTCCTTATTCAGTCATCAGCTTATGGTTTATATTTATTTAAAAAAAAAAAAAACACGTGTGTAAAAATTCGAGTAAGGATAGCCTGGAAGAGCCCAATTTATATTAATGTCTTTCAGGTTAATATACAATATCTCACAAAAGTGAGTACACCCCTCACATTTTTGTAAATATTTTATTCTATCTTTTCATGTGACAACACTGAAGAAATGACACTTTGTCTACAATGTAAAGTAGTGAGTGTACAGCTTGTATAACAGTGTAAATTTGCTGTGCCCTCAAAATAACTCAACACACAGCCATTAATGTCTAAACCGCTGGCAACAAAAGTCAGTACACCCCTAAGTGAAAATGTCCAAATTGGGCCCAATTAGCCATTTTCCCTCCCCGGTGTCATGTGACTTGTTAGTGTTACAAGGTCTCAGGTGTGAATGGGGAGCATGTCAGTTAAGTTTGGTGTTATCGCTCTCACGCTCTCATACTGGTCACTGGAAGTTCAACATGGCACCTCATGGCAAAGAACTCTCTGAGGATCTGAAAAAAAAGAATTGTTGCTCTACATAAAGATGGCCTAGACTATAAGAAGATTGCCAAGACCTTGAAACTGAGCTGCAGCACGGTGACCAAGACCATACAGCGGTATAACAGGACAGGTTCCCCTCAGAACAGGCCTCTCCATGGTCCACCAAAGAAGTTGAGGTCACGTGCTCAGCGTCATATCCAGAGGTTGTCTTTGGGAAATAGACGTATGAGTGCTGCCAGCATTGCTGCAGAGGTTGTAGGGGTGGGGGGTCAGCCTGTCAGTGCTCAGATCATACGCCGCACACTGCATCAAATTGGTCTGCATGTCTGTCGTCTCAGAAGGAAGCCTCTTCTAAAGATGATGCACAAGAAAGCCCGCAAACAGTTTGCTGAAGACAAGCAGACTAAGGACATGGATTACTGGAACCATGTCCTGTGGTCTGATGAGACCAAGATAAACTTATTTGGTTCAGATGGTGACAAGCGTGTGTGGGGGCAACCAGGTGAGGAGGACAAAGACAAGTGTGTCTTGTCTACAGTCAAGCATGGTGGTGGGAGTGTCATGGTCTGGGGCTGCACAAGTGCTGCCGGCACTGGGGGGCTTCAGTTCATTGAGGGAACCATTGCCAACATGTACTGTGACATATTGAAGCAGAGCATGATCCCCTCCCTTCGGAGACTGGGCCACAGGGCAGTATTCCAACATGATAACGACTCCAAACGCACCTCCAAGATAACCACTGCCTTGCTAAAGAAGCTGAGGGTAAAGGTGATGGACTGGCCAAGCATGTCTCCAGACCTAAACCCTATTGATCATCTGTGGGACATCCTCAAACAGAAGGTGGAGGAGCTCAAGGTCTCTAACATCCACCAGCTCCGTGATGTCGTCATGGAGGAAGGGAAGAGGACTCCAGTGGCAACCTGTGAAGCTCTGGTGACCTCCATGGCCAAGAGGGTTAAGGCAGTGCTGGAAAATAATGGTGGCCACACAAAATATTGAGCCCAATTTGGACATTTTCACTTTGTTCACTTTGTTGCCAGCGGTTTAAACATTAATGGCTGTGTGTTGAGTTATTTTGAGGGGACAGCAAATTTACACTGTTATACAAGCTGTACAATCACTACTTTAAATTGTAGCAAAGTGTCATTTCTTCAGATGAAGATAGAAAAAAATATTTACAAAAATGTGAGGGGTCTACTCACTTTTGTGAGATACTGTATCTACTGGTGAAAGAAGAGTTTACTGTCTCCTGTGAGTTGCTAAAGAGCATTAACAATCTCCATAGTATAAGGGGTTTTACTCACACACTGTGCTGTATCTTACATACTGTACTCTAAAGCCGAATAGGCAACGCACAGTCAGAATGACAATCTGTCTGTGTAAACAAGGCAGATCGTCGTTCTGTTAGAGGGGAAGGTATTTGTAACGAAACGTCCCACACTCCGCTTAAGTGCTTTCGTCATATACCGCTTCCTTTCAGTCTAAATATAGATATCAGATATTCCAACCGCTCCCAACAACAAACAAGGCAATACTGGTTTGGTTGCTGAACATGGACTGTTTATTGGAACCACAGGTAATACTCTGGACAATCCCCCCATCTTTGCATTCCGGGCGGGGTAGACTGTCCAATCAGCAGTGAGAGCTGTTGGGGGAATTCGCCCCCACCAATCTCATAGCTAATCTACATACACATCCCATAATATTCAAGGCAGACAGACACAACAGAACATTGGAAAACAGACACACCCCAAATGACCCAGCAAAGAGTACACAACAAAATGAGACAATATACCAACCACCCCAAGCTGGCAGAGACCATCATGGCCTCCTTAATAATGTCCTTTTGCATTACATAACAGAATGTCTCCAAAAATGCTTGTAGCTCCCTCAAATGCCAGGGCCCATAGTCGGTAGGCAAGAGGCTAGCATTCAGTCCCCACCAAAAGCCCCTGTCCCGGGTGAGTCCGTCACAGTATTAATCCTGTGTTCCTGCAAAGCAGTGACATAGATCTTTGCCTTACGCTAGTCAAAGCACCTCCCCCCACAGCGAGTAAGCACAACTTAGGCACACATTTAACCCTTTGATCGCCCTTGATGTTAACCCCTTTCCCAGTCAGTGTCATTAGCACAGTGACAGTGCATATTTTTAGCACTAATCACTGTATTAGCGTCACTGGTCCCCAAAAAGTGTCAGTTAGGCATCCGATTTGTTCACTGCAATGTCGCAGTCCCACTATAAAGTAGCTGATTGCCGCCATTACTAGTAAAAAAAAAAAAAAAAAAAAAGTAAAAAATTTAAAAAATCCCATAGTTTGTAGACGCTATAACTTTTGCGAAAACCAATCAATATACGCTTATTGGGATTTATTTATTTTTTTTTACCAAAAATACGTTGAATATATATTGGCCTAAATTTATGAAGAAATTACATTTTTTCTATTTTCTTTTTTAAATGGATATGTTTTATAGCAAAAAGTAAAAAAACATTGTTTTTTTTTTTTTTCAAAATTGTTGGTCTTTTTTTGTTTATAGAGCAAAAAAAAATAAAAAAATAACTGCAGATGTGATCAAATACCACCAAAAGAAACCTCTATTTGTGGAAAAAAAAAACTTAACACAACTTTTATTTGGGTACAGCATCGCGCGGCCGCGCAATTGTCAGTTAAAGCAACGCAGTGCCATATCGCAAAAAATGGTCATGTGGGGGGGGGCTTGGGGGAATCTTCCGGAGTTGAAGTGGTTAAGGCTCACCGACCATGATGCCACACAGATGTGTATTGCTGTCATAATGGGATTAAAGTTCACCTGGATGACGATACCAGAAAAAGTATAGGGATACCATATTACCATATACATGATCAGGGCCGCTGATCACTGATAAGGCAGTACAGCCAGTTCTCCTGTACTGGGCCCATTATCAGTTGAAAGGGGGGGGGGGGGGGGGCAGGTAGGGGGTTAGTTTTAAATCTTTTAACATATATATAAACAAATAACAAAAAATAAAAAATTATATATATATATATATATATATATATATATATATATATATATATATATATATACATATATACACTACCGTTCAAAAGTTTGGGGTCACATTGAAATGTCCTTATTTTTTAAGGAAAAGCACTGTACTTTTAAATGAAGCTAACTTTAAACTAGTCCTAACTTTAAACAAATATACTCTATACATTGCTAATGTGGTAAATGACTATTCTAACTGCAAATGTCTAGTTTTTGGTGCAATATCTACATAGGTGTATAGAGGCCCATTTCCAGCAACTATCACTCCAGTGTTCTAATGGTACAATGTGTTTGCTCATTGGCTCAGAAGGCTAATTGATGATTAGAAAACCCTTGTGCAATCATGTTCACACATCTAAAAACAGTCTAGCTCCTTCCAGAAGCTACAAAACTGACCTTCCTGTGAGCAGATTGAGTTTCTGGAGCATCACATTTGTGGGGTCAATTAAACGCTCAAAAAGGCCAGAAAAAGAGAACTTTCATCTGAAACTCGACAGTCTATTCTTGTTCTTAGAAATGAAGGCTATTCCATGCGAGAAATTGCAAAGAAATTGAAGATTTCCTACAACGGTGTGTACTACTCCCTTCAGAGGACAGCACAAACAGGCTCTAACCAGAGTAGAAAAAGAAGTGGGAGGCCGCGTTGCACAACTAAGCAAGAAGATAAGCACATTAGAGTCTCTAGTTTGAGAAACAGACGCCTCACAGGTCCCCAACTGGCATCTTCATTAAATAGTACCCGCAAAACACCAGTGTCAACATCTACAGTGAAGAGGCGGCTGCGGGATTTTGGGCTTCAGGGCAGAGTGGCAAAGAAAAAGCCATATCTGAGACTGGCCAATAAAAGAAAAAGATTAAGATGGGCAAAAGAACACAGACATTGGACAGAGGAAGACTGGAAAAAAGTGTTGTGGACGGATGCCAAAGGTGTGCAATGCTGTAATTGCTGCAAAAGGAGGATTCTTTGATGAAAGCAAAGTTTGATGTAAAAACAATGTTATTTCAAATACAAATCATTATTTCTAACCTTGTCAATGTCTTGACTCTATTTTCTATTCATTTCACAACGTATGGTGGTGAATAAGTGTGACTTTTCATGGAAAACACAAAATTGTTTGGGTGACCCCAAACTTTTGAACGGTAGTATATATATATATATATATATATATATATATATATATATATATATATATATATATATATATATATATATAGTATAAAAAAAAAAGCAAACAAAAAATAAATAAAATATATTATATATATATATATATATATATATATATATATATATATATATATATATATATATATATATATATATACACATACACACACACATTTTTTTATATTATATATATTTTCATTTATAATACTATTTATTTATATATATAAATAGTATTATATATGAAAATATATATAATATAAAAAAATGTGTGTGTGTATGTATACAATATATAATATAAAAAAAAAAACAATAATATATATTTATATATATATATATATATATATATATATATATATATATATATATATATATAAATAAATAAATAGTATTATATATGAAAATATATATAATATAAAAAAAATGTGTGTGTGTATATATAAAAAATATATATTATTTTTTTTTATATTATATATATAATTTTTTTTGTTTGTTGTATATATATGTTAAAAGATTTAAAACTAACAAAAAATTATATATATAATACAAAAAAAAAAAATAATAATAATATATATATATATATATATATATATATATATATATATATATATATATATATATATATATATATATATATATATATATATATATATATATATATATATATATATATATATATATATATATATATATATATATATATATATATATATATATATTACATACACATATACATATATATAATATATATATATATATATATATATATATATATATATATATATATATACACACACACACACACACACATTTTTTTTATATTATATATATTTTCATATATAATACTATTTTATATATATAATACTATTTTTTAATACATATTATTAATATATATATATATATATATATATATATATATATATATATATATATATATATATATATATATATATATATATATATATATATATATATATATATCACAAATATTTAAAAAGAATATTTCTTATTTTATATATATTTTAAATAGATAATCTATATCTCTCTCTCATATAATATATAATATAATATAAAAAATAGGAGTGCGATTGCATAAAGCCTACAATAAAAGTTACAATTTTAGGAGGATTTATGTTTTTACCTGAGACTGTGAGACTTCTTCTTTATCTCATTCCAGCACAAATTCATGTTGGAGGAAATCTCTGGGCTGCAACTTTCTCCTCTGAGTTCACAAACTACAACACAGAAAAAAAAATAAAATGTTACATATAAAACCCCGGAGGAGGAAAATGGTGAGGGTATAGAAAGGATATGAAGAAGTGACGGTTTTAGTTACAAAGTGACAAAAATGGTTAATGTCATTATAGATCAGTTTCCCCCATCCCTACATTTGATGCAATTAGATTCCCATTTTTTTTGTTTAAAGTATAAAAACATTTCCTTTATTAAAAACATGCAATAAATTCATAAAAACCCCTTTTTATGCGCTTGTCTAAGCATTCAAGTGATTTAGGATTGAATATCTACCTAGACAAAACCTAAAAAAAGTGTATTTTAATGTGCATTTTTTTATTAATTTCTTTTAATAAAATAAATGTTTTTTTTTTTTAACTTTAAACAAGAAATTCATAAAAGAAAATGCACATGAAACCCTCTTTTACACACCTGTCTATATACAGTGCCTTGAAAAAGTATTCACACCCTTTGATATTTTCCACATTTTGTCACGTTACAACCAAAAACGTAAATGTATTTTATTGGGATTTTATGTGATGGACCAACACAAAGTGTCACATAATTGTGAAGTGGAAGGAAAATGATAAATGATACAAATAAATATGTGAAAAGTGTGTGTGTGGGGGGAGGGGGGTACATTTGTATGGCGCCCCCCGGAGTCAATACTTTGTAGAACCCCCTTTCTCTACAAGTCTTTTTGGGGATGTCTCTACCAGCTTTGCACATCTAGAGAGGACATTTCTGCCCATTCTTCTTTGTAAAATATCTCAAGCTCTGTCAGATTGGATGGAGAGCGTCTGTGAACAGCAATTTTCAAGTCTTGCCACAGATTTTCAATGTGATTTAGGTCTGGACTGTGACTGGGCCATTCTAACACATGAATATGCTTTGATCTAAAACCATTCCATTGTAGCTCTGGCTGGATGTTTCAGGTCGTTGTCCTGCTGGAAGGTGAACCTCCACCCCGGTCTCAAGTCTTTTGTAGACTCTAACAGGTTTTCTTCTAAGATTGTCCTGTATTTGTCTCCATCCATCTTCCCATCAACTCTGACCAGCTTCCCTGTCCCTGCTGAAGAAAAGCATCCCCACCACATGATGCTGCCACCACCATGTTTCACGGTGGGGATGGTGTGTTCAGGGTGATGTGCAGTGTTAGTTTTCCCACACATAGCGTTTTGCTTTTAGCCTCAAAAGTTGAATTTTGGTCTCATCTGACCAGATCACCTTCTTCCACATGTTTGCTGTGTCCTCCACATGGCTTCTCACAAACTACAAACAGGACTTCTTATGACTTTCTTTCACCAATGTCTTTCTTCTTGTCACTCTTCCATAAAGGGCAGATTTGTGGAGAACACGACTAATAGTTGTCCTGTGGACAGATTCTCCCACCTGAGCTGTGGATCTCTGCAGCTCCTCCAGAGTTACCATGGACCTCTTGGCTCTTCTCTGATGAATGCTCTCCTTGCCCGGCCGGTCAGTTTAGGTGGACGGCCATGTCTTGGTAGGTTTGCAGTTGTCCCATACTCTTTCCATTTTCCGATGATGGATTGAACAGAGCTCCATGAGATGTTCAAAGCTTGGGAGATTTTTTTTATAACCTAACCCTGCTTTATACTTCTCCACAACTTTACCCCTGACCTGTCTGGTGTGTTCCTTGGCCTTCATGATGCTGTTTGTTCACTAAGGTTCTCTAACAAATCTCTGAGGGCTCCACAGAACAGCTGTATTTATACTGAGATGAAATGACACACAGGTGGACTCTATTTCCTAATTAGGTGACTTCTGAAGGCAATTGGTTCCTCTAGATTTTAGTTAGGTGTATCAGAGTAAAGGGGGCTGAATACAATAGTGAATTATTATTCGCTATTGTCACACAACTGGGCGGGCTTGGGGCGCAGAGCCACCCTTTTTGAAGCCAATTAGAGCCTCAGGCTGAAAAAGAAAAATCCCATTGGAATGCATGCGTCTGGCACCCTGCATGTAGATTAGGGGTTGGGGCGCATGGATTAGGGGGGCTGCCACTGACCAAGTATCATTTTGTGGTAAGGAATTTGGCAACTATAAACAAGAAAAGCAGTCAAATAGATCCCCTGCAGCTAGTAACAATAGAGCCCCCCTAACAACAATAGACCACCTGCCACAAAATCCCCTCCCAACAACAATAGACTTCCAGCAGCCAGCATCAATAGACCCCTCCCTCAACTGTAGATCTCTCCCAGCAACAACTGACCCCCCCCCAGCGATATAAGACCCACCCCCACCAACAATAGGTCCCCACCAGCAACAATAGACCTCCTCATAATAATCCTGAATAATAATAGGATAATAATAATAATATTAATAATAATCCTGAATAATAATAACAATCCTGAATAATAATAGGATGATAATAAAAATAATAATAACAATAATAATAATAATAATAATCCTGATAATAGAATGATAATAATAATAATAATTATAATAAAAATCCTGAATAATAATAGAATGATAATAATAATAATAATAATAATCCGATGATAATAATAATAATAATACAAATCCTGAATAATAGAATGATAATAATTATAATAATAAAAATCCTGAATAATGATAGAATAATAATAATAATAATAATAATAATAATAATAATCCTGAATAATAATAATAATAGGATGATAATAATATTTATAATAGTATTAATAAAAATTCTGAGTAATTTGTAAGGAATTTGGCAACTATAAACAAGAAAAGCAGTAAAATAGATCCCCTGCAGCTAGTAACAATAGAGCCCCCCTAACAACAATAGACCACCTGCCACAAAATCCCCCCCACAACAACAATAGACTTCCAGCAGCCAGCATCAATGGACCCCTCCCTCAACTGTAGATCTCTCCCAGCAATATAAGACCCACCCCCACCAACAATAGGTCCCCCACCAGCAACAAGAGACCTCCTCAGTAGGGATGAGCTCCGGCGTGTTCGCATGGCGCACGTGCCGAGCCCGCCAGGAAGTCGGCACGGCGCAGCGCTAATCACAGGCAGGGAGACATTTCCTGAGCTCTGCAGCCGCACATCGGGAAATGTCTCACTGCTTGTGATTAGCGCTGCGCCGTGCCGACTTCCTGGCGGGCTCGGGCACGTGCGCCATGCGAACACGCCGAGCTCATCCCTACTCCTCAGCAACAATAGGCCCCTCCTACAAAAATAGATTCCCTCCAGCTAGAATAGACCCCCCCCCCCCAAGCAGTGTGTATCTACAGACCCTGCAGCACACCCCAGCACCCCTTGTCATTTACATACATTCAGTGGTGAAGGTGCTGGAACGCAGCAGTTCCTGCACCTTCCCGCTAAAAGAAAAAGCCCGGATAATAATAACTGCAAAAATAACAAATACTGGGAAGCACTGTGGTTAAGGGGTTAGCACCTCTGCCTGGCAGCACTGGGGTGTTTTTTTTTTTTCGAATCCCAACCACGGCACCACCTCCCTGTGCCTGCGTTGGTTTCCTCCGGGTACTGCGATTTCCTCCCACACTCCAAAGACATCCTGGGAGGTGAATTGGCTCCTGTCTAAAGTGGCCCCTAGTAGGTGTATGTATGCGAGTTAGGGACCTTAGATTGTAAGCCCTTGGGGGCAGGGACTGATGTAAAAAGGTACAATATATGTGTAAAGCACTGCGTAAATTGACAGCGCTATTTAAGAACCTGTAGTAATAATACTAAATCCTAGATACTAATAATAATAGTAATTATACTAATAACAAAAAAAATCCAAAATAATAATAAATAATAAAAAATAATAATAATAATAATTAATAATGATGATTACTAATCCAGTTGCACTGACTGTTTGAATCATAAATATAGAATTATATAACTTAAGTGTAAAAGTCTATTGAGACCAACCGGTAGAAAAAAAAAAATATAAGTCAATTAACTGAATTGATTTTGCTAGAAAACACAAACAAAAAACACACACACAGGAAAAATCTTTTTTTTTTTGTAGTAGCTTAAGATTTTTCCTGTGTGTGTTTTGTTTTTCTAGCAAAATCAATTCAGTTTACTAACTTTTTTTTTTTTTTTTTATGTATTGGCTTTAAAAAGTCAATAAACTGAATTGATTTTTGCTAGAAAAAAAAAAACACAGGAAATATTTTAAGCCAATACATTAAAAAAACAAAACAAAAAACGATGAAAAATCTCCAAGCCAGTACATTGGATTGATTTCGCCAAGATAAAAAGAATCATGAAAAATCTTGAAGGCAACAAATGTCCCTGATGTTAACCCCTTCCCTGCCAGTGTAATTTATACAGCGACAGTGCATTTGTGTTTTTTTTTAACACTGATCACTGTATTGGTGTCACTGGTCCCCAAAAAGTGTCCTCAGTGCTGTCAGATATGTGTGCCGCAATGTCATAGTCCCACTAAAAAAAAATAAAAAAAAAAAATAAAAAAAAATTGCTGATCACTGCCATTACTAGTAAAATAAATAAAATAAATAAATATTTTATATATTATAAAGGCCCTAAATGTATCCCATAGTTTGTAGACACTATAAAACTTTTGTGCAAACCAATCAATATACGCTTATTGGATTTTTTTTTTTACCAAAACATGTGGCAGAATACATATTGGCCTAAATTGATGTAGAAATTTTATCTTTTTAATTTTTGTATTGGGAATGTTTTATAGCAGAAAGTAATATATATATATATATATATATATATATATATATATATATATATATATATAAAACCACAGGAGGTGATCAAATAGCCCCAAAAGAAAGCTCTATTTGTGCGAAAATAAGGACATAAGTTTGATTTTGGTACAGCGTCACACGACCGCGCAATTGTCAGTTAAAATAACGCA